>NC_051163.1:110582987-110775487 GCF_013339745.2 Dermacentor silvarum
TCAACGCAACGCGATTGGGGTCGGTGCAGTGCAGACACATAGCTTCGCTGTTCCGGTTGTTCAGCAGTCTTCTCTTCTATGGGGTCTCTGTTCACTGATTTGACTGCTTTAGTCGGTCCGCTGCGCAATGGCACCACTGTGTTCTGGGTTCTTGAAGGAGGCTTCAGGCTTGGGAAATCAGTTTCACTCCATTTGATGTCATCTGGCTCTCTGCGACTCTCCGTCTTTTTCTTCGTCTTATTCTTCTCATCCTTTGCTGTTGGCCCCAAGATAAACGCTTTCTTTCGCTTTATTGCCGCTGCCCGCGTAGGACACTTACTATAACTAGCTGGATGACCACCACTACAGTTTGCACAAAGAACGTTCTCCCTGCACGTGCACGTTTTGAAATCATGCGGTCCTCCACATCTCTTACACCGCTGATCACCACGGCAGTACTTGGCCACATGTCCATAGCGCTGACACTTGAAGCACCGCGGTGGTGTCTCAACGTAGTCAATGGTCTCGTGTCTCATGAAGCCCAAGTTGATCTTCTCTGGGCGGTCTGTGTTCGGAGCGAACGTTAGAACCACGGTGCTGGTTCGCCTGGACTCCCATTCGGATTCGGAAGTTTGGACGCGTCGCGTGACTCTCCTTGCATGATAAACACCTTGTGGTTTTAGGTAGTTCAACAGTTCCTCGTCAGTGTACCACTTAGGCACTCCTCTAATAATACAAGTGTTTTGTAGGTACGAATTTGGCACTCGTGCTGAGATTGTAGTCCCTGAGATTGACTTGCAACTAAGAAGGGCGTTCACATGTTCTTCTGTCTGTACATCTAGGAGTAGCGCCCCTTAATTGAGCAGTAAATCGGCTCCTAACTGGCGATGCGCCAAGAATTTCTTCAATTTCCGTAGACAGAGCAATGGGATTCACCTTTTTCAGATCGGCTCCTTCTGTGACAGGCGTAATAATCACTGGGATTCCGACGGTCCTCTCCTTGCGGTGACGCACAAACCTGAAGCCTTCATCGTCCAGATCTGTGATGTCAGCTATGTCACAGTCATCAATAAGCGTAGACTCGTCGTCTGTTTCTGTAGCTTTATATCTCTTACATTCACGGTTGCTCTCAGGGTCACTTGGTTGCCTCTGTCCCGGTGTCAGGTCAGGCGTAGTCAGAAGAAGTTTGGTTTGACACAGTTGCACTGCTGTCTCGCTCCCGAGTGTTTTTTTATTTTTTCGACGTTTCGTCAACCAGAATTGTCGAAGACGTCGGACGACTCGCCAAAATACCTTCCCTACCGGAGGCCGGGGGCGCCTTCGCCTCCCGCCGCTTCGATAGGACCCTGCAGAAGAGCCCGATCTGGTAGCAACGGGAGCTCCGCCACTTGTTGGTTTCCTTCGCCACCCTGCGTGCCCTGCTATACACCTGTGGCCCAAAACTGGCCGATGCCTCCACCCTTGCTACCAGTTTGTTGTTCTCTTTCTGAGCTTGCACCTCGTCGAAATTTTACGTCGAAAGCATCGGATGGATCGCGTCCGAGCTTTTTAAAGCGAAGCTTCCTTTGCCTGTTCCTTCGACTTCTCCACTGTTGCTGCTGGTGCTGTCTGGCACACCGCGTCGTGGAGTGGTTCAGAGCGTGTGCATACGTGACAGGAGCGTGGCAGAGAGGAAAGGCGACGCGAGAAACTCGATCGGACCTTTGCACCGCGTCCAATATGCTCAATGCCACATTAGCTTCTTCACAGCTGTAATTATCCGTGACCCCCCGCAAAACCATTTTAGAAATTGCAGCGCTTACCTATGTGCTAACATGCAAGTCCAGAGGGGACGTAGATAGAACGGTAGAGAGGACGTGGGAGAGGAATCAGAGAATGGGTGGAACCGAAGTAGTCGCGGAGCGAGTGAAAATTACAGCCTTGCCACTCTTCGCTCGCCTTGCCACCCCTATCTCCCGCCCCCCCATACAAGAAACGGGGGGTGGGCAGGAGATAGGGGTGGTGGAGAAAAGGTGACGCGAGAAGGCACGTAAGCGCTTTGCTGGAAAACTGGATGAATTTAACTTAAAGGTACGGGGCGGTACGTTCCTGCTATTGCTGAAAAATGAATAAAGCCTTTATTTTAAGGAAGGGGACGGCTCTAGGCCGCTGTTGGGGATTAGGTGGGAAAGGATAAACACCATGCAAATATGTCTAGCGGACAACTTACACAGGGCGTGCCGAAGCAGAGGCGCATTAATTAAAGTGCACCGCAGGGTGTATAGGCGCCACTACGGAAGCGGTCACACGTCAAATCAACTCTGCGGCTATGGCAATGCTCGACGTCGCGGGTTTGATCCCGACCGCGGCAGCCGCATTTCGACGGGGGCGATATACAAAAAAAACGCTCGTGCAATTAGGGACGCGTTAATGATAACACGAGATTTATGGACTCGTTAACGAACGCCCCGCTGCCAAAATAATTCCGGAGTCCACCACTACGACGTGCCTCATCATCCGAATGTGGCTTTGGCCCGTACAGCCCCATTGATATGGTAAAATTTATTATCTGTGCCCCGATGCGATGCGCCATGTGATGCAATGAATATGCTCAACCCTCTCAGAAGTTATGAAGTGTGGCGCACAACAACGCTTCAAGCAAACACGTATCCCCGTGTGTTCTGTGTACTACGCAGACAAACAGCAGTGGTGTGCGCAAGGTAACGTTTAATATCAACTCACCGCTCTCGTGTTGCAATAAACGTTGAATAAATAAAACATTCACCGTCAACGTCACCGCTAATTATTGTCAATCAAAGCAAACAGCACATGCAGAAAGCTTCGCTTACATCGATTCCCACAGTGCGTGGGATTCGAATAATTTTTTTCTTGCTTGCATTCCCTGCTTGTCCACTCGTCCCATCCGCTTGTCTATCTCCTTCGTGGAGTGGCACATCCGAATGCTCTCGGGCTACGCCCACACGTCTGATTTCCTCGTATGTCTCAGCTAGCTCAGCAATTTCACTAGCGACAAGCTAGCCCTTTGCTTCATTTTGCATATGTGCTTGCTTCTTGTGATAATATCTGTCTAAACCTGTCGGCGATAACCAGATATTTTATGTCCTTCAAGGCAGTGACACCCCTAGTATTTAGGTATACACGAGAACAATGTCTCTAACCTGATCGCCGTCTGATGCCACAAATCGTCATGTTATTTCTTCACAGACGGGAATAAACGCCGATGCTTATTTTAGGAGTCATTTTATGTTCCTTTAGAGTTTCGTCTTTCAGTTGAGGGTATTGCAACACGCTACCGTCCGACTCGCTCGCTAGAAATACTCTCACCTCCTCATTCAGGAATGTGGGGAAGATAACTCCACGAATTTACTCATGGATTTGCAATGTTTCAAAGAGGGCGTCCACACTTTTAAACCATGCGGGCACTGCGCGATCCGCCTCTGACATTGGAGCATGAACTGCTCTCAGTTATTTCGCATGTTCCCCCATGTTTGGTACTCGATAACAGTCAGTACGCGGTATACGGATTTGGTGTTGCTGTGTGGCCCAGTTTATGCGAGTATACTGCAAAGCGCAGGACGATTTCACACGCTGCTGTATCGTCCATTTATCGCAAACGAAGGACGCGGGTCGGCCCCGCGAGGAGAGGACGCGAGGGAGACCCACGCATGGAAAAAATTAGTGTTTGTGCCGCAGAAGAGCCGCCAAATGCGCACCCCCGCTCGGAACAAAAGGGAAGAGGCTGGAGCTGAATGTGAAGCCTTCGGGGAGACGGCTGTGAAGAGAAGAGGAGAGGGTGTGCTTGAAGCCACCGCTGCCAGTAGACGCCCCGGGCATCCCAGATGTCACGTTGACATTCTGCTACTGCGGTTTGTTTATGGGCCTCGCCGGCGTTCGAGGAAGCGTAGTCAGGAAAATTGGGCGACGCGACAAACGGGCACCCGGTTTCAGTGTCACTGTTTGGCATCCGCGCGCGCTTTTTGAAACTGCCTTGCGAAAGCGGAAATACTTTTACGACCACTTAGCCGGCTGCGACCGATGGGTGCTTTGGTGTGCGATCGTTCGCCATCGGGACACAATTACGGTGTTTGGGGCGTTCAAGCGACCCGGCCCACAGCTAGCTGCGCAGCCCACTGTCAGGCTATTCTATATAGTCAGGCACACATATCGTCAATACCTTGGCTTCGTGGGAACGTTCTCACAGCTGGCGTGGCTGCTTCTTGTAGCAGATGTTTAGCCCGCGGGCTGGTGCGTAGACAAAGGGGAACCACCCGAGATATTTATGGCTGCAAGTGCGAGCTCGAGCCTGGCCTGCGGCGGAGGACATCAAGGCCAATACTCGGGGTCTAACATAGGGAAGAGTGAAAGGACACGTGTCTTTCGACAACCTATCGCCTTAAGTGTTGTAGATTGTGTCAATGTTTTGACCAATGTCTTGTCCGTCACGAAAGTTTTGGTGCTATTAGTTGCAATGGTGTGAACCCCGATGTGTGATTGGCTGGTTTGTGACTCTTTATGCAACTGAGGGTTTAAAGAGTGGTGTTTGGGCTGTGCGAGAGCGAGCGGAGGTTCCGGCTTGGACCCGGACTGACACCTGGGCTGTTAGAGTAAAGCCTCCCTTTACCGGACAACAGCTCTTCCTTCACGCTGCCACCTTGCAATCGAGTCATCGAGCGGCGTAGACTTCGGAGCTCAAACACCTTCCCTCCATAACTAGTATTGAAGCTAGCAGAGGATAAAGGGAAAGGAAAATAACTACAACTGTCGTTGCCCGCACTGTGCATCCCCCAGAGGCTGAAGCTGCGTTTGAGCGAGTTGGATTTTTTCTTTTTCTTTTTTCATCTCTAGCGTGAGCGTGAGCTTCTCAGTCTCAGACCTGAGTCTTCTTCTGTGGGCAACTGCCCACGCTGTCCAATCGGTCATTATCATCATCATCATCATCATCATCGTCATCATCAGCCTATATTTTATGTCCACTGCAGGACGAAGGTCCTCTCCTTGCGATCTCCAATTACCCCTGTCTTGCGCTAGCGTATTCCAACTTGCGCCTGCAAATTTCCTAACTTCATCATGCCATCTGGTTTTCTGCCGACCTCGACTGCGCTTCCCTTCTCTTGGTATCCATTCTGTGACCCTAATGGTCCACCAGTTATCTATCCTACGCAGTACATGGCCTGCCCAGCTCCATTTCTTCCGCTTAATGTCAACTAGAATATCGGCTATCCCCGTTTGCTCTCTGATCCACACCGCTCTCTTCCTGTCTCTTAACGTTAGTCCTAAGATTTTTCGTTCCATCGCTCTTTGTGCGGTCCTTAACTTGTTCTCGAGCTTATTTGTTAACCTCCAAGTTTCTGCCCCATATGTTAGCACCGGTAGAATGCAATGATTGTACACTTTTCTTTTCAACGACAGTGGTAAGCTCCCAGTCAGGATTTGGCGATGCCTGCCGTATGCACTCCAACCCAATTTTATTCTTCTGTAAATTTCTCATGATCAGGGTCCCCTGTGAGTAATTGACCTAGATAAACCTACTCCTTTACAGATTCTAGAGGCTGACTGGCGATCCTGAATTCTTGTTCCCTTGCCAGGCTATTGAGCATTATCTTTGTCTTCTGCATATTCATCTTCAATCCAATTCTTACACTTGGTCGATTAAGGTCCTCAATCATTTGCTGTAATTTGTCTCCATTGTTGCTGAACAGGACAACGTCATCTGCAAACCGAAGGTTGCTGAGATATTCGCCGTTGATCCTCACTCCTAAGCCTTCCCAGTCTAAGAGCTTAAATACTTCTTCTAAGCATGCAGTGAATAGCATTGGAGAGATTGTGTCTCCTTGCCTGACCCCTTTCTTGATAGGTAACTTTCTACTTTTCTTGTGGAGAACCAAGGTAGCGGTGGAATCCTTGTAGATATTTGCTAAGATATTCACGTATGCCTGCTGTACTCCTTGATTACGCAATGCCTCTATGACTGCTGGTATCTCTACTGAATCAAATGCCTTTTCATAATCTATGAAAGCCATGTAGAGAGGTTGATTGTACTCCGCAGATTTCTCGATTACCTCATTTATGACATGGATATGATCCATCGTAGAATACCCCTTCCTGAAGCCAGCCTTCCTGGTTGGCTGAAGTCAAGTGTTGCCCTGATTCTATTGGAAATTATCTTTATACAATACTGAAAGCAAGTCCAATCGGTACTTTTACCTTTTCCTGGCAGATCTCTGCGGCAGCCATGTCGTTCTCCATAAATTTCCTTTATAACTAGACAAAATCACTCAGGCGCTAGCCCGACATGGTGGACCGAGAGTCAACAGATAAGTGCCCTACCTTGACCACTCGTGTCTCCGCCACCTAGACTGTCTCCCCAGGTTGTTCTTGGCGTGCCGTGGTGCACTCTGTAGATTGCTGTCACAGCAACCCCTCTGTTATCCAGTGACACTATGACGCTGATTACAAGGACTTAACTGTTTATTAAGATGGAGCATACAAGCAATGGAATGAAAACTATTTAGAAAGACATCTAAATGCTACGAGTGAGAAAGTTCCAATGATCTCACAATTTTGGTCTTCTTCGACGAATCTCCTTCCAACGGCCCCGCAAAAAGCTCCCGACATCCAGGGTTGCCTGGTTTGGCTACTTTGCCCCAAATTGGCTACATTTTAAGGCTTGCGGCGGGAAAATTTTCGGGTTGGCTACTTGGCTAGTTTCTGGCTACTTTTAAAATCAACATTATTTTATAGGAACTACAAACAAACCAGACAAAATATTACAAATCAATGGTATGATTCGCTGCACTACGTCTCTTATGACACACACGATGTGGCAAAGACCACCCTCATCATGTGTATTTGGAAGGGACGACACAACTTCCACCTTGCAACCGACCAAATTTATTCAACCTGATGTCTCATTTCATGGAAGATTGATTGGTCAGAAAATTATAAGGTGGTAACATAAATTTTATTACGGTTCCATGATGGATTTGAGTAAAGGCACCTGAGAACACATCCATATATGGCTATAAAAACTACTAGAAAATCACTTATCGTAAGTGATAAGAAATGCTGACTAGTATATGATATTCGCTTGCAAAGTTTAGATATTGTACAGATATAAATTGACGAATGATTAAAGAACGAGAACTTTGAACACAACATATTCGCTGGTACTAGAGCTCAGTGACAACTACTTGCGTTTACTTAGTCATTTATACAGGGATAACAATTCCTGAATACGAATACGGAACTGGCAGTTCTAATTTGATACCCAAAATCACGTTTTAAGTAAGTGGAAGGCCACTAAACATAACAGCTCCAAAAGGAGCAGTTCATAATCAGCTACCGCAATGTTCTTTTTCTTAAGCGATTGGCCATGACGGCAGCCTGGCGACTTTTTTGGCTACTTTTTGCGATTTCCTGGCTACTTTTCACTTTTTGGATCTGGCAACCCTGCATCTCGCCCCATCGTTTGTCCAATCGCACCGTGGCGGGCCGATCAGGGTGAACACAACCGTGCTCCAGGGGTGACACTGTCGGGAGTTCCAATGTCTCGAGGTCATTGCTACACCAGCTAACACAAATACATGGCGAAGCGTACGCAAACAAATGTCCGGGGTGTGGTGAAAAGCCTACATTGTAATACACATCACTGTCACACATGCGCCAGAAGACCTCCATGAGCGAACACACAAAAATTTACAAAACAAGACTTTTTGGGGCAGTGGGAATGCCGGCTTGCGGACGAGGAACAGGGCAGCCAGCTGGCTCTCCTGGACCAAGCCCAGCGAGCTGCTCAAGCCAGAGGGACTCTGGACAAGGGGCTCCACCCACTTTTTTTTTTTTTGCCTTTTCTCTCACTCAAGGTCACTGCTGTAAATCCTCGCTGTGCAGGCAACCTCTTGTCTGACCGTTTGGCGACTCCGAACAAAGGAAAACACTCCCACGCCCGTTGGGGCATCTGGTCCGTTCGTGGAATGCTTCGGCAGGGGTGCGGTCAAGTGGCCATGGGTCGACTTCAGAAGCACCGGCACACTGCTTCCGCGAACCTAATGGCGGAAGTCCCGCCTCCACCCGCTACCGCGCTCTCCGTAAACCACGGTTCCGCTGCCCCCAAATTGGCTCCCCAACGGTCCCTCCTCCTGCCCCCCCCCCCCCCCCCCCACCCCTCTATCCGTAGCCGTGCTTGACGGGGCGCATGTCTCCTTTGAGAACCGCCACTCCTGCATGTGCTCTCCTACCTACCTTTCTCGAGACTCTTGAGAGAGGTCGGTCTACGGCCGAAACGTCGACGCAATAAACAGTTGTATTTAAGAAGCGCATCAAGTTTTCAATCTTATATACCGTGTGTCCAAGCTAAAGTTAGTGTAGTTAATAAGCGAAAAAAAGATCGGTAAAAAAAACATGGTGCAAGACACGATTTTAAGACCTGAGGTGTTCGGTCATCAGCGCCCTGGCAACCGAACACCATAGGTCCTAAAATGGTGTCTTGCACCGTGTTCGCTAAACAATATTTTTTTTTTTTCGTTAAGCGGCGTGGCTAGCGTTAGCTGGGACACACGGCATATATATACAGAGTGTTTCAGTTCACTTTGGCCAAACTTTTAAAATATGCAAATTCAACGTAGCTGGACAGAACCAAGGTAATGTTGTTTGCTGTCACTTGGAGATACTCAGATTATTTTTTTGCATTCCGCCTAATTACATTTTTCATGTAAATAATTGATCAACTTTGCAAATAATATAATTAGGTGAAAAGTGGCAATGAGAAAATGGTAGGGCAGCATGAGAAACTCCCGATACAGCTTTCTGTTGCTCAACACGTGCTACATAAAAGTGTTTTTCCAAGCATGAAAGGTGCCCGCGAATACACGCAAAGTACCTCGAGCGGCGTGTATTCGCGGGCTTCTTTCACGCTCGGAAAAACACGTTTATGTAGCACGTATTGAGCAACAGAAAGCTGTCTCGGGAGTTTTTCATGTTTCTCTACAATATTCTCATTGACACTTTTCATCTGATTCTAATAAACGAGAAGTTGAATAATTAATTAAATCTAATTAGGCGGAATGCAAAAAATAATATATCTCCAAGCTACGCGAAACAACATTACCTTGGTTCTGTCGAGCTACGCAGCATCTGTGTATTTTTCAATATTGGAGCATGATAGTTGGGCCACGCTGTATAATTAAGCCAAAGCAACACGCCATATGTATTACGCCTTTTTCTGTTTACACCGGAGGACTATTTGACGGTCAGGAATTTCAAACGCTCACAACTGTAACACTAGCAAATACCAGTCTCCCGAGTCCCGAAGTGACACGTCGAAAAATGCACTTCTGAAGGGACAGCGATCTCACGTGTAATAACCACAGGAGGTATAGCACGGTTGAGTCACAAATGCAGGAATTGTGCGTATGTATTGCTCCAGAGACGGTGACCAACCTGAACCGAAAGAGTGCATTTTTCCCGGTTATGACAGTTACGATTCAGAGTGAAGAACAAATGTTTATTCGGCATCGACAATCTCTTCAGTGACTACAACTTTACTCGCTAGTGAAGACGCGTAAGTGAAGTATGCATAAAGATCTCCTCCGTTATTAAACTCCGCCATGTTTGTAATTTGTACATAGGTGCACTTTGGAAACCTCAACGAGCAGTTTCGATTTAAAACATCGATGAAGGAATTAGCGAGAGGCCAAATACCTTTTAACTTCAAACTTTCGATTACCGTGATAGAACGCCGAATCGTCCAATAACTGCACCAGAACAAAGGAATGCAATCACCCTAGGCAGCAATGTACGACGGCACGTACAGTGCTTTGATTGTGGAGGTCGGTAATATACACACCCGGGAATTAAGCAAACTGGAAATTACACCCCTTTCGTCGCGGTGTCTGTCGCTATGGGCACCATTTTTTTTTTTTTTTTTTTTTTTTTTTTTTGCCCGTCGTCGAGGCACCATCATGACCGTGAACTTTGACCACATGCGGGGGAAACTTCCGTCACAGCTGCGTGCATAATTGGAAACGCACACTAGCGAAGACGTGAAACCACAGAACGTCGTCGTCCGGTCTTCTCGAGAACGCGACGAGTAGAAGTGGCACCAGACACGGGCACGCGCCGCCCGCGCAAAAGAAAGAAAAAGGGGAGAGGAAACCGGCCCGAACGGAGGAAAACGCAAAAGATAAGCAAAATTAGGAAGAGAGGAGAAAACCGCGTCGAGAGGAGGGGAGAGGCGAACTCCCTCTCCTTCGCCAGCCCGCTAGACGAAGCGAGTAGTGGTGGCCTCGGCAAAGCTCGTCAGACGCCCAGCCGACGCTGTCACAGGCGGTTACGTAAGAGAGAAAGCGAACTGGCTCGCCGCGATAGAGCGCTCGCCCCGTCGCCACAGCCACTCCGCAGTCAACGTCCGTGCCGAACGCACCACTCGTCGCAAGACGCCCTGGAAGCGGACTCGTTCGCAGTGCTCGCTTTGCCGTCGCCGTTCGGGCAAAGCCGCCCTCCGTAGTCATGGCACCCGAAGCGGCCGTGTTCAGCTCGTGCGAAGCACCGGAATCATCGTGCGAAGAGAAGAAACAGCAGGACACGGTGAGTCCGCATACGTTGTTGGACCTTTCGTATCGAAAAGACTACTCGGTCGAGACGGCTGCACTACCGGCGCAGGTAGACGGTTTCGCTGCAGTCGCTAGCCCCAAAGCGTAGTACGCTGTGGTGCGTCGGCTACGGAGAGTAGTCTGTCATGGGTTACTTTTGCTCGTGCGATGTCGACCGTAGCTTTCGAAAGGAAGGTCGTCGCGACAACGAGTCGCCGGCTTATTTCGCTAAACCGATGGGAGCGCGCCGGACGACATCTGCGTTGCGGATCAGCTACGTGCGCGTCGGCGAGACACTTTCGTTACAAAACAAAGAGTCGTTGTCGTCGTGCGGCTTGCTGGCTGGGTTGGTTGCAACGCGCGGTGACGCCCGTGTGTATGGTGCCACCAGGCTCTCGGCAAGCCTCCTCGTTATTCTTTTTTTCCTCTTTTTTTTTTCGGCAACCGTCGACTCTTGTGTATATGCGTAGGCTCGCGTTTGTGGCGAGACACTTGGCTTTGCTTTACTTGCTCGGCAAGGAACCGGTCTCCGTGTTTGCTGTTCGGGTTCAACCCTTTGTAGGCGAATCTAGCTAGTCGGACGCCGCGATGCTACTCCGATCTCGACGAGTAGACGCCGGTAGTAGTGTAAAGGGCGCAGCCCGCACGATAGGGTTGGGAAGCTCCGAAAGTTGCTGAGCGAGCGGCCCCTCAAAAAGAAAAGCTGTGCCGCCGGCAACTCGTTCGGTCCTTCGCTGGGGTAGCTGGGGACGTCGGTGGTATGAGGCGTCGCGCGACAAAGCGTGCGGGAAGGCAGGGATGAAGAGAGTAGGTAATTGCGGCCGGCCTCCTTCTTGAGACGCTCGAACAATGGGGCGACGCGGCGCTTGACATTTAGCGGGACGAGGCACTCGCGTTATGACTAACGCGAGCGTGCACAGCGCGTTGCGTCATCCGCAACGCGCTGTCTGAAAAAAAGCCGAATTTATTCGTGATTCGATTACTCAAACTGAAGTTGAGGAGCGAACAAGAAAATTCGGAATGCCGAGTTTGGTCTACAGTCTTCGATTTCAATTGACATTCGTAGGCAGAGAAGAAAATCGGTTTTATCGCGGCATCCCCGGGGAGTACCTCTGCGAGAAGCCAACTAAGGCGTCAACAAAAAGTAAATCAATAAATAAAAATACAACAGCTGAGCACGCAACACATTGCTGGGTTACCATGAACATACACTCTAGAGATGCGTAAAAACAGCGTGGATAAATTTGCAATACAGGAAATCACTAGTGATTGTCTCTGTTTTGTCTCAGAGGCTTTGTTTTATGACGCCTTTTTTTTTTTTTTTTTCGATGCCGTCATTTCAGCCTGCAACAAACGCGCCGTAGTCTGCTGCGAGTAAACTGACGCAACGCCTATTGACCCGCTGAGAGAAGGTTCCACTGCGCAACGTGTTACGATCGAATGACCGTCTTTGCGAGGACATGTCTTGCGTGGATAACAGCGCTGTGATGCGATCGGCGAAAATGATGACAGGTTTAGCAAAGAAAGTGAACACTGCTGTTATTGCACCAAAACTTCTCTCGCGCTGTAGAAAAACTAAAGGCATCTAAAGAGAAGCTCTTCGCAGCGACTCCGAGTCGCGACCGCAATGTGAGAGGTTTTATCGTAGCCGGTGTGCGTACATTTTTACACTCCGATATCGATCGGGCACCGTTCCAGCATGGTGAAGAATCGATGGTGCCTTTGTGCGTCGCAACATTAGACGCGCCGGGCTTAAGTTTTTGAAAGCGAAGGGGTAGAAAAAAAAAAAAAAAAAAAGAAAGCCGCTCATTGCTATTGGCCAGGTCAGTATAGTAATTCAGCTTCTATATATGATCGGTCGTTCGTCTGAGCTTGGTAGGTCGTGCGAAGGGTACTGCAGTAGAGTTGCTTAGCGCAGTTATCGACTCGGAGCTGTCAAATGATATATATGATGTAGATGCCGGTGGCGCTGTTCGTGTACCAAAAAAAATGAGAGAAATGAATTAATCACACGGCCGGGTGCATAGGGAAATGTGACTCGGGCAATGCGTCACAAGAATTTAGCTTTCTTCGTAATCAAAACTTGTCGCCGAAAAATGAAACAAATAAGCAAGCGGGGGGAATTAGAGGGTTGATGGTTACGCAGTCTGTGCCAATTATCATCGACCGACAGCTGCCACTCATAATAGTGACGGTGCCCTAGTAAATGCTCTTTTAGATTTCTTTAGAAGAAGGGCAGTTCGCGCTGCGAAAACGCGCCGGCGCTAAAACCGGCTCTGCTGCCGCGATGACTCATTGCTGACAAGTCGCCGGCCGCGCAGAGCAGCATCCGTGAGGGCGCGCGATGCGCTTGCTATATAGAGAGCTTACATACAACGCTGTTGTAGCTCTCTATTGCTATATGCCGTGAGTTCGCGCGACGTAGTGCTCAACCAGCCAATCAGGTCATCCGATTTTGCTCGACCAGCCAATCGGCGTGCGCCTGTTGGCCGAGGCGATGGCATCGCGGAAAGTGATCGAATACTTCCCCCGGTTGCGATCGTGCGGAAATCTGCGTAAACAGATTTAATTCCGGAGTTTTACGAGCCAGAACCACGATACGGTTTATGAGGCACGCCGTATAAATTTAATTTACGAGGCCTCCCGGATAAAAATTTGATCACCTGGGTTTCTTTAACGTTCACCTAAACCTAAGTTCACGAGCGTGTTTGCATTTCGCCCTCCACTGTAACGCGGAAGGGTTCGAACTCGTGACCTCGAGCCCAGCAGCTATGGCAATGCCATAGCTACTGTAAGGTACCGCGGCCGGCAGTAAATCTGCATATCTGAGGAGATTTCGTCAATAAAAACACTCTTCCCTCTTTGCGACAAAGTGCGATAGAGGAAATCGGCTTGTTTCCTCGAGAAGGAAACACAATAAGTAGCTGAAGTTTGTCGTACCCAAACGAGTTGCCAACGGTTCTAAACACATTCATCCGCAGTTGGGCTTGGTTGTTCCATCGTAATCTTGGTGCGCATGAGAATTATGCTTGGGGAAATCCTGCGACGTTTGTGCAGCCGTAGACGCATGGTTTGTTTATACGCGTCAGCGCTGGAGTCTTGTGACCGCTGCGCGCAATACGACGTGCTTTGGCGAGCTAAAGGTAAAAAAAAAAAAAAAAAAAAAAAAAAGGCACGAGAAAAAGGTGAAGTCCTTACGCTAGAATTGTTTGTTAGAGCAATGCCCCATAATGCGGATCTCGGATGTACTATAGCGTATGCGGCTGGCCAATGGAGAAGAGAATGCATGGACATAATTGTTTGCTAATTAGATTGTTCTTTTTTTTTAATAGCCTTGCGTGTTGTATTCATCACCGACGTTCGGCAGCCATAAGAGGATAAATAATGGTGCGTTGGCTCCATGTAGGTAATCGAAGCTTGTTACGCTAATGATCGGCTCGAAAGAGTGCGCATAACATTGCGAATAAATCACCTCCTTAGTTCCAAGGCGCTCGGAGATTGTGTAAACGGACCACCACTGCAGCACGATGCAAAGTGCAGCAGCAGCACCATGGCTGAGCGTTTCGTCTTTCGTCTGCATTTTTTTTTTTTTTTGACAGTCTGTGCCACATTTATTGAAATTTGCTACCTAATAAACGTTTCTGGGACTTCCACACATTGCCGAAACCGTTCGAGACACGGATCATGCGGCCACTGAAGCAAGCCGCGTTTCGAAAAGTGACTGTCGGGTTTTTGGTTGCACTGAACGTGAGAGCGGCGAGCTCTCTCGCAAGAACTTACGCTGCCCTCGCCGGCGGAGATTGCTCAAACGCGGCTCGACGCTTCTGCGAACGAGGACGTCGCTTCGGCGAAAGCAGTGCGTTTGCCGAATCGTTGATGAACGTGATGGCCCGCCGCCGCGACTTGACAACCGTGCGACGGCTCAGCCGCTGAATGCGGATGTCGCAAATTTGATTCGCTGTCGTGCCGTGCCGAATTTAAAAAGTAGGGCGACAAGTACATCGCAAAACTGCTGCGATGTATATATCATTCCGGCTTTTTTTTTTTTTTCTTCGACCGTCCCCAAACGAAAATGGAAAATAAAGTCGAATTATAATAAACTCGAGGTGGTTAAACGTGATCCGGATAAATTGGCGCGGAGTACGTTGTAGCCGTATACCTTCGGGGCGGTAAAACGACTAAACACCTTCCGTGCCACGCTGTTATCCTGAAATCTCACCAAGGGTCTCTAAAGTCATTACTGTGACATTGATTACAAAAAAAAGCGCTGTGGTGACTATTCTTATGCGTTTGTTTAAAATATTTCACCGGAGTAATTTCAAAATCAGAATTTCCAAAAAAAAAATCAAGTTCACTTGCCGACAACGAAATGAAAACTGTAAATGAACGGAAAGTATCGTCGACGAGCTGAGCTCGTCATTGAACGTTTTTACCAGAAACGCACGGACGAACCCAGCTCGTCCACGGTAGAGTATGCATTTACGTAATCCAGGGGCAGCTTTTAAACGAGAGGCACGGTTGGCGGCGGCGGCGGTGGTGTTTAGCTTAGTTTCCTGCAGAACTCACTAGAGAAAGCTCTGGCGCATCGATCGTGCATATACCGCCCCGTTTCAATGGGGATGCCAATAAATCGTCATCATCATACAGTGGTAATGATGGTTAGCACATGGATTGTTCTTATCATCGTGCTTGTGGATTCAGACGTTCTTGCGGCATTTTTATTTACTGCGCTTTGTCTGCCTTGATCGGCCAAAATTTCCGGGCAATCCTACATTTCTAAACGTATAAGGCAAAGTGACTCTGCGCGTTGGCATAACTACTCTGAATCGTTGCATACGTAACTCAATATTTTGTTGAAAGCGGATAATTTGCCAAGTCACAAAGCGGTTTGAAGCCAGATGAACGAAGTTCAGGCAAATCCATGTACTAACCACCGTTCCCATGACGGCTTAACCGCCACGACTGCAGTGCCAGATTTCCCTCTGGTGTTTTTTGCTGGAAACTCTGTGGTGTTTACAAGAAGAAGCTGTGCAACAATCGAGCGAAAAAGCCATGTGCTTCCCGCATGGTGTATACGTGAAATTCGGTCCGGGTTTTCGCGACGTTTTTGCCTCCATTCTTTGCTATAGCGTCGAGCAGGGAAGGGCATGAGCTCACCCGTTGCACGTAGCCCCGCTTATATGTGATATCACAGTCCGTCGCTGTACACTTTTCCGCACAAGAGAAGTGAGCGAAGAGACGGAGAAGGTAGAACAATGTGAGAAACGTGTGCGAGGAAGCGTACTCGTGACCGCCAGGACCGCCCCAGCCTGCTTGCCAATCCCGAGAGCAATAGCCGCAGTTTAATTGCGTGCAGTGCGCCACATGCCGCCGCTACCCTTGCGGTATGCATTCGGCCCAAAGGTAGTGATTGACCGTTACAAAAAAACCGTCGGCTAAGCAGACACGGTCGATGTACTGTTAAACGTACTACGCACGTACGCAGAGAAAATGTACGTAAAGAAAATAGCAATATGCGAGTAGAGAGATAGAGAGTGTGTGATTGTGAAGAGGAAAAGGGAAAGCGTACAATACGGTGCATACTTTCCACCCTTTCGTGTGTGTTCATCGATCTAGGTGTATCATCATCTGTCTTGCGTGCGTTTCCTTTTTATTTTTTTTTAATGATGCGAACCCGATACCTCCAGGTCTCGAATGGTATGCGCGATATCAGTGTGACGCCGTGGCATTCTTGACAGGAAAGTAGCGAGCACAGAACTTTCGAGAAACGAAACGCAGGGAAGACAGATGACGATTGTTGTTTAAATTCAAGATACGCCACAAAAAGAGTAAACATTTTTTGGGGAGGGGGGAGTGTACAATCATTCTAGGAGAACGATAGCGAGTGTGTAGTGTATAACAACTTTTGATTTATTCCTTCCGCGCAGGTCTCGACCGAGGCCGCCGACGAGGAAGACGACTCGGTGATGTCGTGCTGCGAGATGTCGTGCGAGGCCGACAAGGACCCGGATGACGCCAAGCCCTCGCGCATCGTGGACCTGTTCGACAGTGCCACCGAGTGCGTGTACGGCCTGTTCTTCTGCGGCTACCGCAGCCTCTTCCTGGACACGTACCAGTTCGAGGACTTCATCTTCTACACGCTGTGGATGCTGTGCCTGCACTTCTGCATCAACGAGAAGATGCCCAACGACTCCCGCCACTACACCTGAAGGGTTGCGCGCGTGTGTGTGTGTGTATGTGGCTCGGAACAAACGACACCCCGACCCAGTGACCATGCCAAAGATGACCTGTGTGATAGGACAGACAGTGACACTATCTGGACGCGAAAGAATGAAAAACAGACTCGTGCTGCCAATCGGACGACGTGTCAGTCTCCGCCGAAGTGAAAGCGTCTGCCAGCAGAAGCTGTTGACAACGGATAGACCTATCTCTCGGCGGTGATTTGTGACGACGGCCCGCTAGGACCCTTACTGTAAATGTGTGCTCTGGTTCGACAAGAAAACCACACTGCGAACTATGGCGGCAGGCACCCTCCGGTAGGGACTGCTTGCTGTACGATCGACGTGATTTTTTTGTTTTTTCAACGCCGTTGTGATGAGTGTGTGTGCGCGCGTGTGTGAAAAGTGCACAGAACATCGCCGTTCGGCAAAGTGTGCTTTGTTTATTGACGAGTCATTTGCAAGAGAACCGGCGTCGCACAGCGACTCCTGCGTCCTCTTCATGGGGACAGTGCGCGAATAAAACAGTGCGAACGAAATGAGTCTGAGGATTTTATTGAAGCGCTAGCACGGAGCTCTCGTGCTACCCGCAAACCTTCGCTCAGCAATGCCTCCATGCGCGCGGCGGCGGCCTCCTTTTCGAATTGTGATGAAAACTCGTTCGAATCAGCCGCCACGGTATGTTTCAGTAGACTTTAACGGTGCTGCTGCAGTGCGCGTGCGCGGAACTCGCTCACTATTGTCTAATGGATGGATACGACGAGAAATCAGGGCGGTGGCGGATGCCTCCAAGTCTGTCACTTTCGCCTTTCTTCTGCACCTGTTATTGTCCTTTAAGACCCGCAGTTAGCGTTAACCAGTCATTGACCCTGAAAATTATTGCCCTAAAGGTTATTCTTGATGTTACAACCTGATTCCGCGCCACCAGTACTCCAGCCGTCTTTTACTATTCTACATCTCACCAGATTCATTAAGCTTTCGTTTACCGATAATTCGAATGTAGCGCCGCCGTCCGTCGGCAGCCACATTCCGTGCCGATAAGACATCGCAATGCCTTCACAATGCGGCGGCGATGTCAGGATAGTTTAATTGCCATGTGCAGTCGTACGCGTGACGGACATTGTTTCACAGCAATAGATGTTATCGTGTCCTGAATATGCCTGGCATGCAATCGTCCTCGCCAGTCGTAATGGAAAGGAACCGCTGTACTGCTGAAAATTTTTATGAAATTATGGTGGTTTTACGTGCCAAAACCACGATCTGATTATGTGGCACGCCGTAGAGGTTGACTCCGGATTAATTTGGACCACCTGGGGTTAACGTGCACCTAAATATAAGTTCACGGGTGTTTTCATTTCGCCCCCATCGAAATGCGACCGCCGTGGCCGGGATTCGATCCACGATCTCGTGCTTAGCAGCCCAACACAGATGGACTGTTGCATGCACGCTCGTTTCTGCGGCAACTCAATATTACACATGGTGGATTCAAGAGGTTTTAATATTTAATTAGGTTCGTAGCAGCGGCAGTAATAGTCTGCGCGATAACCGCTAGTAGAAATATTAAAATGCCCCAACTTCTCATTAATAACGTCAGGGCCTTGTGACTACGGGCGGCACTGAAAACAAGACCTTTTGCTAGATACTTTGCTTGAAGGCAGCCGGTTTGAGAAATACAGTAAAAAATGTGGTTGATCCCTCTTATATAGGAATCGGTATAGAACACGAAAGTGAAACGTGTCTTCACAGAAGTAGTGTAATGTTTATTGCACATTGATATATAATGTCTATTGGTGTTTTGTGGCTAAAGCGCCCTTAGGCGTTGATGCACCCACGCTGACGCCTGGTGGCACGTCTCCTCCATCACGACTACCAACGTCGATGACCATGAGCAACCGTCGTGCATATGGAAGCTGCACTACGCTGCACACGCTAGCACAACGCGAAAGACGAAGCACGTAACTGACACACTAATACAACGCGCAAGACAAAGCACGTAACTGAATCGTCACCGAGTCAAATCAGCGCGTACAGCGCGTCGTAATTGCAGCCTCCGCGATCAACTTCAGAACATTTTCAGAGCTAATTGCGGAGGCCGCTCCGCTGTGCTGAGTACGGTGAACGCCACTACCAACGCCACCTAGGTGGCGTTGGTAGTGCTTCTTGATGCCAGCGTCCCTTCGAATGCTGGCATCGAGGCGTCGTAGTGGTGAGACCACCGAAGCGTTCACTGTCGGTGCGCGTTAGTGTCATAATGCAGTACTTCTCTTTTCTGCTCGTAGGCGGCGGCACCGCCCCGAACAAGAGCGCGGGTACACGGAGGAGTGTTAGATATATAAGGCGCGTCTGTGTAGCTCTCTGCAAATGCGTTTGTGGCGCAATGGCTTAAACGCTCGGCGATCTATCGTCGCGGACCGAAAGGTCGTGGGTTCGATTCCCAAATTTTGCATGTTTTTGGAACATTTACTTCTGGTTTCTTTCTTTGTATTATGTTCTATGACGTATTTCCGTGACGGAAATACGTCAGTGAAGTCTTGGTGGACCCCGGCATAAAACACTTTCGTGTTAAAAAAGAAAGCGCCGTGGAGTTCATTGCTGTTCTAATTACCAGTTTACCGCATATGTAGTGCGAGAACTTATTAGCCAAAACTGTGCAATTCATTTCGCTGCAAACTTTTTTGAGTATTTATCGGAATTATTGCAATGCGTATTTCTCGGAAGTAATGCAGCCCCCCGTCGTGCTTTGGGTACTGGCCGACTTCAATTCTGAAATTGCAACATAGCCCTAAATGTCATTAACTGTACCCTTCGGCAATCGCCACTGGAGTGCTGCACATTTACGCATGCTGTATGCGTAATTATAAACATTAATTAAAGCAAAGCTTTCTTCGGCTCTTTCCCTCATTTAAATAGTCCATGTCACTTTCTTGCATTGTATGTGACCTTGAAGGTGACCATGACACGTGCATATATATATATATATATATATATATATATATACAGAGAGAGAGAGAGAGAGAGAGAGGAGAAATTGCATTTCCGATGTTTGGTTTCGAACCCCAGGCCAAAAGCCCGACACTAACCATTCCGTCACGGCGCATACCGCAGAGAGAGAATAAACATCTTTATTATGTGAATGTAGTTTCGGAGCGGCGTTCTCATTCCAGAATTCCTTGAGCTCAGGCCGCGTCCTGGGCCCTCGCGATCAGGCGTTGCTGATCCTCGAGGTCGGAGCTGGTAGAGGCTCTCTCCCAAAGATCGTTGGTGTGGTAAGGGTTCGGAGGTTTTAGTGGCGCCTGTCTCCAACCACCTATTATATGCCTGTAACGGTTCTCCGCGAAAGCGGCATGTCAGATTACGAATCTTTACGGGACGCGTTCGTCACCGACATTCGCTGCACGTCTCTTCGTTGTACGCTGTGGGGGTTATGGCGCATTACTACAATGTCAAGCACGTCGTGTATCGTGATGTAACTCCTAAAGGTACTGCTTATACTCTCCGAGGTTTACCGCGGTGCCTGAGAGGTCGCGTTTGTCACTGAAATCTGCAGTGTACTCGAGTCGGCGACAAAGCATGTGCAGAGCAACAGAAGTGAACCGCAATTTCCATTGACAGAACTATTGGTTCTATCAATGGAACGTAAGAGTCTTCTGTAAGAGTCCACCTAGTGGACTGTTCACTTCGGCTGTCGCCCTTGGATTCAGCACCACGAACGTGTAGGAGACTGGCTGGCACCTTCGCGCTCGTGGTGCTGGAACCAACGTAGTGTACGAAGTGTACCTGAGAGCTGGAAGAATGCTAACAATATACTAATCCATAAGAAGGGTGGTGTTAAAGAATTGAAGAATTACAGAGCCATTAGCTTGCTTTCAGTATTGTATAAAATATTCAGCAATTTCCAGTAGAATCAGGGCAACACTTGACTTTAATCAACCAAGAGAACAGGCTGGCTTTAGGAAGGGATATTCTGCAATGGATCACATCCATGACATCAATCGGGTAATTCAGAAATCTGCGGAGTAAAATAAACCTCTCTACATGGCTTTCATGGAATAGGAAAAGGCATTTGATTCAGTAGAGATCCCAGCAGTCATAGAGGTATTGCGTAATTAAGGAGTACAGGAGGCATACGTAAATATCTTGGCAAATACCTACAAGGATTGCACAGCAACTTTGGTTTTCCACAAGGAAAGTAGAAGCATACATATCAAGAAAGGGGTCAGGCAAGGAGACACAATCTATCCAATGCTATATTTACTGCATGCTTAGAAGAAGTATTCAAGCTATTAGACTAGGAAGGCTTAGGAGTGAGGATCAACGGCGAATATCTCAGCAACCTTCGGTTTGCAGATGGCATTATCCTATTCAGCAACAATGGGGACAGGTTACAACAAATGATCGAGGACCTTAACCGAGAAAGTGTAAGAGTGGGGTTGGAGATTATTATGCAGAAGACAAAGATAATGTTCAATAGCCTGGCAAAGGAACAAGAATTCAGGATCATCAGTCAGCCTCTACAGTCTACAAATATATTTACAGAAGAATAAAATTGGGGGTTGGAGTGCATACGGCAGGTATTACCAGATCATATTACAGTGGTAAGCTCCCTGGTATTACCAGGGAGCTTACCACTGTCGTTGAAAGAAAAGTGTACAATCATTGAATTCTACCGGTGCTACATATGGGGCAGAAACTTGGATGTTAACAAAGAAGCTCGACAACAAGTTAAGTATAAACCGCATGCACGCGATCTTGCGTGCGACAGCGACAAGCGACGCGATAGAGATGGCTGTCGCGTTCGCTCGTCGCCTGCAGTCGTACCGCATGCGAGCGACAGACTTTGAGCGACGTCTCCCCGGTGTTGCCGGTATGAGGTCAGCAAATACGCGCCGAAACTGGCGTGACGCGTGCTTTATTAATTTAAACTGATGTGTCTTACTGTAAAGAGTAGCATAAATATTTCTAAAGGTCTTGAACTACGTTATTATCCTCGCACGTATCAAAATTAAGTCGTTTGCTCGTTCCGTGCGACAATCGGTAGTACTTGACTGATGTACATCCTGTTCCGGCTTCGCGCTATTGGCTAGTCGCTCATAGCACTTCCGGGCGGCGAGCGACGAATTTCAAGATTTCCAGAAGCGAGCTACAGTGACCGAGCTATCGAGCGACAAGAACGAGCGATCTGGTGGCGCGACCACTTGTTTCGTCGCTCGAAGCCGTCGTTCGTCGCCGTCGCGCACAAAATCGCTCTCATGCGGTTTGGGCTTTAAGGACCGCACAAAGAGCGATATAACGAAAAATGTGAGGCCTAACGTTAAGAGACAGGAAAAGAGCGCTGTTGTTCAGAGAGCAAACGAGGATAGCCGAAATTCTAGTTGACACTAAAAGAAAAAAAAAATGGAGCTGCAGCAGGCCATGTAATGAGTAGGGAAGATAACCGGTGGACCATTATATGGAGTTACAAAATTGGTGCCCAGGGAAGGCAAGCGCAGTCGAGGACGGCAGAAGATTATGTGAGTGATGAAATGAGAAAATTTGCAGGTGCAAATTGGAATCAGCTATATAGCGCGAGACAGGCGTGATTGCAGATCGCAGGGACAGGCCTTTGTCCTGCAGTTGACATAAAAATGGGCTCGTGAAGTATGAAATTTGAACCTTTCGGTTGCCTCAACTTTTGTTTCACACGTTGCGTTTATAATGCTTTTGTGAGGCAACCGCGATACCGATTTGAATTAAATTTAGTGCATTCAAGAGAATAAGTTAAATTCAAGTGACTATAGGAAACAAATTTTGATTTAGATTGAGTCCGGAACTTGTTTACAAAAAAAAATAATGAAAATTCGCAAGTTTAAAAAAAGTTGTAGCACCAAGTTTGCACATCCGTAGCTATGCGCCGAAAACAGATATCGTAAACTGCATCAGCTCAATCTAAAGTCGACAAAGTTGATATACGAACGAACTTATGAGAAAGTGTTACAATATTTACGAATGTTTTACAAAAGTCTTACACACAAATAGTGGTACATGGTTCAGAGCGGAGAATAATAAATCAAATTTGTCCGCTTTCGTGTTTTTACAGGTGACGCTTATGCGGTATCATTATTTATTACATAAATACACAGTTGAAAACTTGGTACTTGATGTTTTTTCCGGATCTTGCAATTTTCAAGAATCTCTGTATAAACAACGACAATCTAAATAAAAAAATCGGCTTCCTATACATACACCGGATTTTAACTTGTTCTTTTATGTGCAACAAACTTCATTAAAATCGGTGCAGTATATAGTTGCCAAGAAAGCAAGCTATTTCTCCATTGTCGTGTATTTCTGAAACGATCTTTAAAGCGTCCCTCACCAAGCCACATGTGAAATTTTCGTTATTCACAAGAAGTTGTAAAAGGTCATGTAGAGAGCGTTTTACCGCGAGCATTTTAAAGAGTGGTTAATTAATATAGGAGATAGACGAAATTGAAACATCGCGCGATTATGCTGCCAGGAGGCGATCTTCACGGCCAACATCGACACTCTCCAATTACCTCAACTAAACCTGACTCAACCCAGCAAGCGACATGACCCCCGCCACGTTTACGCCGCAAGCCGTGCCTCCTTTTTTTTTTTTCCGTCCGTTTTCTTGCTGCGCAGCGCTTTTTCTGCAGTGGCGCTCTTGCACATTCCGCATTGGATGATTTACCGAAGTCACGTGCCACAGTTGGTGACGTTGCAGGCAGTATACGTCAGACGTAGATGCGTATTTGCGTGTGTGACCAAAAAAACAGCCGCCATGAAAATAAACGGACGTGACATCATGGGTTATTGCGGACGTGACGTCATGGGTCGCACCAAACGTTTTGGGCACCTTTTGTTTGCTGCGACCGGGTCGCAGGAATGCCGGCCGTGACCAAAGCATTGTCGACCGAGAGCTCTGGCGAGAAGCCGCGGGGGTATTATTCTGGACATTGACAAATTCCGCCATACTGTCCAGTTCGCCATCTTGTCAGCTCTGATTGGCCTAGAAGACTGCTACCGCCTCTCTGATTGGCTCAAAACAGCGCCATTACAAAATTTGACACTATGGCGGAATCGGACAACGTCCAGAGTAGAACCAGATCACTCCCCGAATGGAAGAGCGCATGGGCTTTCGTTTGAAATTTGAGTCGTTTTGGCACCGTGGCGTCGGTTTGATACTTTGCAGACACGATCGTCAGTGATCGTCGATCGTCAGACACGATCGTGATCTATACGACCTGCGCTTGTGTTCTTGCAATATGCTCAAACATTGTGAGGGGCCCTTCAAGGACGGCGGGCTAAATGTTAACGGAACTGCGGTGGGAGTATGGTGTAAGAAGTGGCTCGAAGAATCACACTTTGCACTAATTGGGCTAACTTTGTACATTTAGAGATCCCCGTGGTTTGCTACCACGATGTGTTCTCACGGGTAAGAAGACTCACGGGTAAGAAGACTTCAACTGGCAGTTTATTTCATGCAATTCCAGATTTACTCATATCATCAGAGCTAGCTGCGGAATTTTCGATGCATGACTATGAAAAGAACATTGTATAGAAGCCGACAACGCGGAACCGACGTAGACAAACGAGGCACACAAAGCACTCAGACGCATCCTTTGTATTCGTCGGTTCCGCGCTGTAGCCTTCTACTATGTTCAACCAAGCAAGCCCAACTGGTTACTCTACGAAAAGAAATGCGCATAAATGGATGCTCATGACCCGGCGCTTACTGAAGAGACCGCTTGTAAGCGTAGGGTCACGTGAGCCGCCATTGAGAGAGAGAAAGCAAAGATAGGAAAGGACAAGGAAGTCCACTAGACGAGCGTCCGGGTTGCTCAGAAAGAGGAAGCTTCCCACTTTCTCTCTCTCTCTCTCTCAATGGCGGTTCACATCACCCGACGCTTACAAGCGGTCTCTGCACTGATATACTTTGTTCGGATATTACGCGCGAATTAATGGAATAAGCGCAAAACAAATGTTCAGCGCGTGGTAGGCGAGCGACAGTACGCGGGGAGTGACGGTGAATGGGGGGAGGGGGGGGGGGAGCAAATGGGTGTCGCCACGCACCAGGAATGTAAAATAACGCCATCCATCACTGCCGCGATCCTTGCCCCGTCTCGTCATACCTCGCTGCAGCGCGAAAGGACGCAGACGTAGACGAGAAACGTAAGACGGGCGCTGACTCACAGCTGCTGGATTTATTAAAGAACACACGCGTACAAGCGATTACCACGTACAGTACGAAAGTCAAAGCAACCCGTGATCAGCAATGTAAAAGAGCAAGAAAGCAAACGTGCTAAGCAAGAACTTAATCATATTGCTTGACCGATATAGAAATAGAAGTCTGGCTGACTCACGCGTCCCCCGTTCTCTAAATGTTAAAAGCTTCGAGAATGTTCATGAGTTGATTTATTTGCATGTTCAAAGAAAGAAAGAAAAAAAAATGCCGCATTTGCAAACAAGGGTGAACAGCACCATGTGCGACAGTGTTAAACGTTAAATAGAGATGCAATTGACTTCCTAAAATATTTTTCAAAACAATTCTGGAGTTTCACGCGAGGCACACCGTAGTGGGGGATTCCGGATTAATTATGACCACCTGGTGTTCTGTGACGCGCACCAGGTTAACACTTAGAGATTGACTCCAACCAAATAAGGGAATTTATTAGCCCGACGATTCGGAGCCAATTTGGCTCCTTCTTCAGGGGGTATTCTTCGGAAGTGGCGGTGTGCCGCTTTTAAAAGGTTCATCGTAAGAAAGGAGAGGAAGGGGGGAGAGGGCTAATAAATTCCCTTATTTGGTTAGAGTCAATCTCTAAGTCTTAATCAATTTTCCCAACCAGACAGGCAATTCTGTCGAACTGTTTAGCTTCAAGACGGTACTCAGGAGTATGCGCATGCGCAGTACCGTGGCCCCTAGTTCGTGAGTTGGCCAGCTGCTGGCGCGCATTTTTAATTGTTGCTAGCAATGTACGTTTGCCACCTGCTGGCTCTCAAACAGCCTCTTCGGTGGCACAAAGTCTGCTGGAGTTTCAGCGTCAACGTGGCGAAAAGCGTTAGCATAAGGATTGGTCAATAAAGACCGAGACGGACGCTCTGAAATCTCTTTATTTCTGAAAATTACGCATCGGTATTTTTATCCCTTTTTATATGCTACGTGAAACTCAGACGTCCCACAATTTCTAATTAGACAACTTGAACGAAGTCATCTTTTGCCACGAAGCCACTGCGCTGCGCGTACGTGTGCGGAACAACTCGCTCATTCTCATCTAATCGTTCTCTGCATCAATGGATAGAGATGATAAACATCCCCGTGTCAGACAGACAGACGAGCGGGCAAGCAGGCAGGCAGGCGGACGGACAGACATTATATAACCAGGCCCGCTGGCGGCCCATCGAGGCGATAATGCGGGTCGATTACTGCCGGTTACAGCTTCGATGCGCATTATCGCCTTGATGGGCCTCCAGAGGGCCTGCTTACATAATGTCTGTCCGTCCGTCTGCCTGCCTGCCTGCTACTTTATAAGGTACAAACATGGCTTCATAGCGATATCAGGCACTGCGAAGTCCTTCCATCAAACCTAGATTTTACATTGTACTGACGTGAGATAATCGGCAGGCGATGCGGCGACGTGTATACTCGTAGCAGTCAAAAATAACCAGTCATCGTCACTTATATGCGGTCATGACGCGAATCTGGTGCTAACTTGGCTGTGCGTACACAGCCCACCCTTGAATGACTTTTTTTTCGGCATTTGATGCGGAACGCCGGATATGGCACCCTCTTTTTGTGATAACCTACGCGATGATAAAACGCACACAAAGCTGACGTTTTCAAAATCGCCCATCCTTTATTGCGATAGCACTACATGGACACTCCAGCCGTATTTCTGCCGTCGGCGTCGCCGTGATGTTCCGTATAAAGTCCAAAGGCGATAGCATCGTCGCCGCGCGCCGTATGCTGTGTGCGCGCGTGAAAGCTTGCGAGGGGAACCGACGATCGCGGCTCAATCTCGCGCACGTAAGGGAGGAATGCGGGAAGGAAGCGCGCCGTCTTCCGTCGCACGCTAGTTTCCGGAGGGAGGGGAGGGAGGGGGGGGGCGGCGTTGTACCCCCGCAGCAACTGTGCATTCTGCGAGTGCCATATCTTGAAAGCGATCTGCGTTTAGGGGAGAGTCTAGGCGCTTGGACGGCTCATATATCTTTGTGCGTGCTGCATTCTCACCGGTCACTTTGCGTTGAAGCGATAGACAGCACGAAGGTCACTTCGCTCCCTGCTGCTGCCGCGCTCCCTCACGCCAGCCTTTTGACGAGTATCCAAGTCATCGAGTGTGATCTATTCATGTTTGCCTGTGCGCGCTGACACCAGGCTTGTTAATTTAGTTAGTAAGCGAATATTTGCAAGCTTATACGGCAGATAAAACTACTATCCTTACTTTGTATAGCTGTCTATGAATTTGCTGTCGCAGTCGATGCTTCGCCTTTCGGGCGAAAGTACTGCTTACAATTAACTTGTCAGGACGAGACCATTACGTACAGTATCAGATGGACCCTTTTAGCGAATCGAGACAGTTTATTGACTTCTTACTCGACTCCATCTGCACCAAATTGTCAAAGTTGCCCTACTAGAGGCGACAACATACAAGACCTTGTGCTTACAATTAACTTGTCAGAACGAGGCCATTAATTAGGGTATCAGTTCGACCATTTTAACGAGTCGAGACGGTTTATTGGCCTCTCACTCGACTCCTATCTGCATCAAATTGTCAAAGTTGCCCTACTAGAGGCCACAACAGCGTTGGGCCGAACTCGAATTACACGATGCCGCTCAGAGAGAGAGAGAGAGGTTTATTAGAGGAAAGGCAGAGAGGTCGGCCTGAGCGATAGTTTGCTCTGGCCGGTTGAAAGGCACACTTTCAATTAAAAAGAAAGAAAAAGGCCCGGGCAAGAGAAAGTATCTAACAAACACTCATTTAATTCTGAGTTCAATGTCTAAAGTATAGTTTGAACCCTTTGTCCCCAATTTTAACAGCGGCGCTGTTGTAGGTTGACGCTGCGCCATCCGTCCGTCCGCCGGCGTCACGCAGGTCACGTGACCAGGAGAGGATGAGAGCAGCTCTGAGGAAGGGCAGGTCACGTGACCAGCAGAGGAGGCGAGGCGCACTGAGGTAGGAGGCGATCAATGAGAGGGCGCGTGCTGGCGGAAGGCGACCAATGAGAGGCCGCGCCGGACAGGGGGAGGCGATGGGTATAAGAGGTGTTTCTTTGCAGCACGCCCTTTCTGATAATGCGCAGTCCTGCTGCCGACGCCGTCCGCGTTTCCCCGCGTTCGCGCCGAACGCGAGCGGTGTCTCTGAATCCAGCCTATGCCTCTGCCGACGGCTAGGCAGGTTTCGACCAGAGAACTTGTGGGGATGCGCGACTCTCACGCGTCTCCTGTAATACGGCTTCACCGCGTAGCTAAGTGCCGACGGCGGTCGTGGTGGTTGCGGCGCATTGCGAGAGATGGCGCGAGTGTCGCGATGCTGGCGCCACCGGGCGGCGGGGTCACTTGGGAGAATGGGGTCAACGGCGCTCTCTCTTTGACTTGGGATCGGCGACCAACACGCACGAACGCTTTGCGCGTGCGCCGGCCCGCTTCGCGCGACCGTCGCGCGAGGCTAAGAGCAGGACACCGGTATGGACGAACACGGATCGTTCGAGCGCGCCACCGTTCGCGTGACTGTACACGTGAACAACTAGGCGATGGTGTCACAGCATGGGGCGAACATATTTGCTCGCTGTCGGGTCGCGGTGAGTCGGACTTCCTTGATTTGTCGCGCGCCCATCTGAATGTTCTATTGGTAGTAATTCGGCTAGCATGTATTAGTGTATGCCCTTTTGATTGTCTGCACTACTGTGTTGCAGTAGCGCACCCAGGATCTCTGCCAGGGTTGACAGTTTGCCAATACAATCTAAACAGCACTAATTTCGATTTCTTCACGGGAAATTGTAAAAAAAATGCGCTTTTTGCGAGTGTGCAGACGATTGCGCGTCTTACATCTTAGTTGCAGCACTCAAATAAGTAAGGAAAGACAAGGGGCTAAACAAAAGGGGGGGTTAAGTCGGCCTCAGGGGGGGGTTACAACCCCCGAATCCCCCCCCGTCGGTGCGCCACTGCTGTGTTGTCGTTCCTTTGTCGCAAGAGCACATGTGTGAGACCCCACATCTGGCTGCCCAACGTGGACTTCTTGGGGCATCGGACGATAATTTTAACAGCTTTGCTCGGTTCGAGATGTTTCAACCGAAGCGTAGTCCCAGCGTGGATTTTGATCGCTAGTGTCGGCGGTGTGCTTTCTTGAGCGAGGCGACGGTTGCTGTAGCGTGTTTGAACTTTCAACATGCTAAGCCTTTTCGCGAGTGTTTTGAAGTACACTCGTCGGTACGAGAGCCACGTGGTCTGCATCCTGGGAGAGCGAGGCCTAGAGCCCGCGGAGCATTGGCAAGCCTGAAGCGAGTACGGAAGCCTCGTGGGTGGTCCGAATTTCTTATGTAAATAGCTTCTTCTATATCTTTGACTTCGGAAGTCGAGGCTCAGGGAGCCGGGTGGCCGCGGGTGCCGCTACGGGCTGACTGGTATTGCGGCCTGGCACCAGGCGCTCCGACACCGTCTGGGACGGTGGGCGCCCTCAACTCAGATGCTGTGTGCACCGAGCGGAGTAGGACCACCTCACAGAGCTAACGTCTCCTCGCGGCTGCCTGTTCTTGTGCCCATTTTGGGTGTTTTTTTTTTTTTGGATGCCGGTTGTCAAAGTAGCGACGCATTAGGCCTAAGGCTTAACAAAGCCGCCTGTCGCACGTTGAGGGACACAACCTGGTGGACCGTGATGTTGAGGTGTTGCACTTTGCTTCCCTCATTCTAGTTAGCCTCGCACGAATTGAAATTACTCGTTCGACTCAAGAAAGTAAGCTTTGTTCACGTGAACTTAGCATCTGAAATGCCGCCCGGAATCTTGGCTAGCTGAATTGAACATCGTACCACGTGGGCGATGCGTATGCCGAATTCGTCTCCCTTGCACTACTTTAGTGTTTGTCGAGTGCGTTGAGTGTACGCAGCGTGAGCGGAGTCACCCCTGGTTTGCTGCCACCTGCACATCGTCAGCGCTGCTGCCCCAGTCACCCCTGGTTTGCTGCCACCTGCACATCGTCAGCGCTGCTGCCCCAGACTACAATCGAGCTACCCCAGGCTTTGGAGATGCCTGTGGTCAATTCGGCGCAGCGACTTCGGCGGCCGCCAATGTCCGGCTCGCAACCCTCGGCGGCTGGGAAAAGAGCCGGCAGTCACCAACGGCTACTGCGGCTCTCGTCAGCAGGGCGCAAGCGACGCTTGCGCCCTGCTGACTTCTGCGTCGCCGTTTCCGGAGTCCTGGGCTGGAGTCGTGCCATCGAATCTGCAGACGTGGTGCTGTGACCAACGGACGCCAGCGGTGAACCCCAGAGTCAATGTCGGCTCGCACGTTGTGGAAAACGTGTTGACATTTCCTCGGCGCGGCCACTGTCGCCTGTACTAACTTTTGTTCGCGACGCGCGCGTTGATAGACCGTGTGACATGTTTCGCCGGAGTATGTATAGTGATTTAAAGTTGGGGGGATGTGGGGATGCGTGACTCTCACGCGTCTCCTGTAATCCGGCTTCACCGCGTAGCTAAGTGCCGACGGCGGTCGTGGTGGTTGCGGCGCATTGCGAGAGATGGCGCGAGTGTCGCGATGCTGGCGCCACCGGGCGGCGGGGTCACTTGGGAGAAAGGGGTCAACGGCGCTCTCTCTTTGGCTTGGGATCGGCGACCAACACGCACGAACGCTTCGCGCATGCGCCGGCCCGCTTCGCGCGACCGTCGCGCGAGGCTAAGAGCAGGACACCGGTATGGACGAACACGGATCGTTCGAGCGCGCCACCGTTCGTGTGACTGTACACGTGAACGACTAGGCGATGGTATCACAGCATGGGGCGAACATATTCGCTCGCTGTCGGGTCGCGGTGAGTCGGACTTCCTTGATTTGTCGCGCGCCCATCTGAATGTTCTATTGGTAGTAATTCGGCTAGCATGTATTAGTGTATGAAAGGTGCAATAAATGCCCTTTTGATTGTCTGCACTAATGTGTTGTCGTTCCTTTGTCCCAAGAGCACATGTGTGAGACCCCACAAACTAGAAACTCATCGAGTAGCACCGGAAATCGCTGCCTCTTGTCGCCTCGCAACGTTTAATGAAGTCTGCAGCACTTTGACCTAAAATTATGTATATTTCATACATTTGTCAACAGTGGATCATAATTTGTGACTAAAAGGGGCTAAACTAGGTGCCAGGAAGACACGGACAAGCAAAGTTTGGACCCCATGCTTTTATTGGCACCGAGGGCCCAATGTGTGGACCCAGTTTCTACATACACGTATATTACACAAACAGCCTGGCACACAACAGGCTAACTCAGCTCGTTGTATCGTGCAGCCATGGCTTTCTTCACCGATTCCTTGTAAGTGTTCGCGGCCGTCGCTCCGTAAGTGGCACCTCTGACGCCCAGTCCAGCACTGGCAACCCTCCGCTGAACCTGCAAACCAGCATAATTAGCATTTGAAACATACACATGCCACACAGTGCACAAACATGGCTGGCTGCACGCAAAGAAACTAAAAAGCACTATGAAATATGGGACTGGAAGACTAACTAAAAGAGAGACTGGAAAGTGTACGTCCTGTCTTTTCATGTTCTCCTTGTGAACTTCTATCAACGAGCTAACCTCGCCATCTTGCTGCAGTTGGTCACATTCTATGGTTAGACTGATTTGTAGGGTTTAATGCCAATGTTCGTAGAAATAAGCGTTATAGTAATTTAATTAGAGTTGGTCTCAGACATTCATTTAAAAGCAAAAAAGAGGAAACCAAGTTAGAAATGTCTTGTCACTACATCCCTAACATCTGTTCAGCAACATCAGCATACTGTTGTTCATACACACGACTTGTGTTATTCCAGCCTCGATGAGATAGACAAAACTAATCAAATTATACAGCGGGCTGACTTGGAATAAGAGGCACATAAAACATCTGAGCTCGCCACTGCTACATTTGGCAGTATTTGCCAAACCATGCCCCCAAATCCAATGCACACCCAGTTTCTAAAGGTTCATAAGCACAAATCATTGTGCACCCAAATCTAATGCAAAAATATTTTTTGCACTAATATAGCCCTACCAATGCCCGATCGCATGTCACAGAATGATTGTCATTAACTAGGCACTATCTGTAAGAAGCAATCAACACTGTCATTTGTCACTACAGAAAATCATGCGAGCCTCACAACAAAATACGCATGCACCACAAGATTGGCGTTTGTGGCGAGCCCTCTGACAACTTTACTTATGACTTCACAACACAGAAGGTGATGGTGCAGATCAATAAATCTGAACAATAATGAACTAGCTCAAATTAAGATTTTTGAATTTCAATGACCCCGCATAAAGATTAGCTGGAACACTTGCAAAAGCTTGATCTGGCACATGCAAGCCTGCTTGCATCATGCAGATAGATGAGAGATAGAAAAAAATTAACCAAAGGCAGCATTTCGCAATCTCTGTCCCCTAATGAAGAATATATATATATATATCTGATAAATTCAATATTAAGGGAACTCTTCAATTTCCCATAGATTCAGTGCAGGCACATTTAGCTGGAGTCGTCACAAGGTCTCTCGACTTAAAGTCTGCTGTAGGTCAAGAACTCAACGCACCTGAAAATTTTCAAAAAAAAAAAAAACAATGCGCAAGTTACTAAGCAGAAGGCGAGGCTAAGTCTATGTTGCTGAGGTCTTAGCACACACATTCTAAACTTCATGCCCACTGATATTGTGAAACAAGCCGGAGGTTTCAAAATCCCCAATGCCTCCAGTGAGGCATAAACAAGCTTTTAAAACATCAACAGCAATGGAATGGCTGTTGAGGCGTACCTCAACAATGTTGGTTGTGCCAGCGTTAGTCTTCCCCAGGCCCTGTCCCTCAGACCAGCCCATGGCCTTGAGCATTTTGTTGCCTATGTTGTCCTCACCAATGCCCTGCTTGGTCGGCTCCTCATAGCTCCTATGGTCAAGCACACAGGATAAATAAATAAATAAGCAAACAAATCCACAGTCATGCAACATCACCGAAAACTCAATGCTCTCCTAGGGAACTGCTAGGCTGAATTGTGTGAAATAATCTGCATTTAAAACAAGCTTAAATTCTAGTGACTGTTGGTTTTTTTTTACATGTTCAATTTCTTTTTAATTACAAACTTAGAAACACAAAAATCTGAAAATTTAGGGAAACGGATGTGTGAGGTTCATAACTGGTTGCACAATTAAGAGAATGGTTTACATGGCATTCATGAAGTGGTCCACTTTAGCACCAGCGGAGAAAGTAGCCCGGCAACAACACCAACGACTGATGTCTCATTAATGGGAGCAGTGCCAACAAGGGCCATTATTTTCCAGCAGCAGGGACTGTAAGTGTGGCACAGCGAATAACTGTGCTGCGACTCGTGTTTCAGAAGCCCCTCTCACTACCAGCGGTCCAAGCTGGGGGTGGACATCCGATATTAAAAGGCCAACTCAACAAATTTTCAATTTGGCTAAATTTGTTATCAATGAGTAAGTAGTACACACCACTGAAGCAATCTTGGCACAGCCCCGCAGCTGGTAATTGTATCATCTTTTTTAACAGCTTTTAAACAGTACCTAAGCAGACAATGCATGCGCCTGGTTCTTGTCGCTAAGATATTAAGTCTCAGCACGCCACCCCTGACATTTATCTGCGTCCCACTAACAGCCGTTCATGCTGAAAAGCAGCCCAGTCTAAGTCATGCTCACTTTCGCCGAGCGAAAATGGGGGCATCTGTTACAATAGTACGTTGTTGCTACTGTAAAACCTCGTTACTTCGGATGTCACAATACTGAAAACAATGCCCAAATTAACCGAATGTCGAGTTATCGGGGTTATAAAAAAAAACAATAAACAAATGCTTACTACATCAACACACTTTTATTTACTGAATGAATGAGGGAATCAAAAGCAGGACAGAAGCTGCAATTCTTATCATCTCGTGACTGGCTCGCACAACGACGATGGCCTCGCGACTTCCTTCGCAGCACGGCCGTGGCGCACGCCTTCATCTGAGACACGCTTTTCACTACGGTGCGCACATCCCGATTATTTTTTTTGCCAGTGAGTTGGTTAACAACAGATCGACCATCCATCACGACGTAGCCGGTGCTCTTCATTCTTTACAGCCTTGCACCTAGTCAAAACAAAACTACAGCTTGCTGCAACAACTTTGCATGATACTGTGGCCGCTATTGACGCGATCATGGATGGCGACTATATGCAGTTTGAAAGGCACGCGGCTGACGCGTCCCCTGAGTCAAAACTAAACAACTGTTTGCCGCAACCGAAGTGGTTATGACGCGATCATGGATGGCAACTGTGCATTTATGAAGGCACGCGGCCAACATGATGTTATGCGCGGCGGTAAATGCAAGAATAAAGGCTTTAAAGGCACAAATACACGAAGCGTTATTGCATTGCTGTCATTCATGTGATTTCCGCTGATGACTATGGCGATGCGGACTCCGCGGCTTCGTTTCGGTTGGACGCTAGCTCAGTTTTTGCTCTCTTGCGTCGCACATTTGCAGCACCGCTCGCCAAGCTTCAAGAGCTGTTTGAATTAACCGCTGTGCAGCCAAATACGTCCGAATTACAAGAGTTGCATTAAATGATGCATATGCCTGCTAGGACCAGAGAACGCATCCGAATTAACGAGGTTTTACTGTACAGTTGAACCCACTTATAACAATATTCAGGTGCCACGAAAATTCCATTGTTATAACTGATAATTGTTATTACCGGGTTGCATAAAAAAAACCAAAATAAGGGAATGGCAGAGCTGGTGTGAGAAAACTACAGTGGCGGGGAGGCCAGTGCCCCTCCCCACCACCTTCTTCCATCCGGTTGCTGACTGTGTTGACTCGTTTAACTGCTCTGCTTCCAGCGCGCTCTGATCACGTGTAACAAGTCGCGGCTGTTGGCGTTCAACGGCACTGCTATAGTAAAACCTCGTTAATTCGGATTTCCCGGGACCGAAAAAATTTCCGATTTAAACAATAAACAAATGCTTTCTACATCAATACGCTTTTATTTACTGAATGAATCAGCAGGATCCTGTTTCTATTTAGCACAAAAGCAGTGCAGAAGCTGCAATTCTCGTGATCTCGTGACTGATTAGCGCTCGCAGCGGCGATAGCCTTGCGACTTCTGTCACAGCGCGGCCGCGGCGCGCGTCTTCATCTGGGACATGCTTTTCACTACCGCGCACACATGCCGCTTATTTTTTTGCCTGTGTCACCATGTCGCCACCTACCGTGATGAAAACGGAACTCTTCATCCTCGACAGCTACGCAGTGAGCAAAAACAAAACTATTGTTTGCCGCAACCTACTGAAGGCGCGCAGCCGATACAAGCAGTGAGTCGAAACGAAGCTACCGTTTACTAAAACTGCAGACGAAACCGCGGTCGCTATCGACGCGATCATGGATGGCGACTACTCAGTAATGAAGGCATGCGGCCGACGCGCGTACCGAGTCAAAACGAAACTACTGTTTGCCGCAACCGCTGCCGACGAAATCGCGGCCTACGCGGTGCTATGCGCAGCGGTGAACTCAAGAATAATAAAGTCTTTAAAGGCACAAATAGGCACGAAGCGTTCCGGCCTGGCTTTCATTCCAGTACGATTTTCACTGATGACTATGGCAATGCGAACGCCGTCGCTGCATTTCGGTTAGTGTTTTGGTGCGCGCCAACGCAGTTTTGGGCTCGATTGCGTCGCACATTCGTGGCGCTCCGCCAGCCCAGCGCTATCAGCGCAGTTGCCACGGTTCATTCGTGTTTCGGAGCGTGGCGCGGTGCAGAGCTATGGGCACAGCCCATTCATGTTCGGAGGGGTGGAAGGGAAATGGGACAGAGGCGTGCGAGGCTGGCGATGCGGAGAAGGATGGAAAATAGCGCACGGTGGCGCGTGCAATGGCTCAAATTTCTTTTTTATTTTTAGGGAGTTCACATTCCATTCCCTTTTCGAACGGACACCCTGTAGCCAGACTTCATCGATATAACCGATAATGCGGCATGCAGCCATTGTAATAAGTGGGTTATTTCACTATAGAAAACATACAAAAGTTGACAGTGCAGCAGCTTGTCATTGTTATAAGCGATATATCGTTAAAACCGGTATCGTTGTAAGGGGGTTAGACTGTATATGGCACGGCTAATGCGCCAAGTGTCTCAAAGTGCTGGCTTGCACAAGGGAATATCATACATGTGTTTTCTTGTGCCCTTTTAGAAATGCGTCCATGCCTAACGGTTAGAGCATTGGGCTGTTGTGCTGGAAGGACCAGGTTGGAGGCCAACCATCGGACATTTTTATTTATTGACACATTCACTCCAGGGCACGTCTCAAGGTCACGAACAGCCAGAAACTGCCTACAAACCACAAGGTGTGAAGAAGGACCAAAGAAAGCTATCAATTAAGGGGGGACGTGGCTTTGAAAATCAACTTCCTGATTTCTTCATGGATTTTGATGAAAATTGGCATAAATGTTTAGAATGTCTTCCTGATACTTCCATAAAAGTTTCAGAGTGATACCTTAAGAACATTTTATTGAGCAGAATTTTTCTCTCTTGAACTTTCTGGAGGGCCTGGAGAGCTTAAAAAACATGATGGAAGGCTCGTTGAGTATTGACTGCATAGCTCAATGCGTGCTGAAGGTCGTGACAGTCTTACTTTTTTTTTTCGCAACACAAATTTTTTAGATAGTCATTTTTCAAGTTACCTTCGTACCAAGCACACTTTTGGGGTGAACGAATAGCCACGCCATAAATTTATAAAATGTCAAGGTAAAAATGCGAGACTGTCTCGACCTGCACTGTAGTCCAAGGAACGTGACAAAAAAAAACAGAATCAAAATAGGCTAAACGGTAACGAAGAAATCAGCTCCAGAAACTGAACAGAAAGGCGAAAAAACAGTTTTGAGAAAACGGCTCTCAAAGTTGCACCTTCTCTTCAGTTCTCTAAAACGCACCAAAGTTGTAATCTTTGATGTGTTTTGTGACGTGGGGCTTCTTGGACATATGGCCTCTGGTCTGCTGAGCCTTCGTTCTGCCTTTTTCATGTTTGTATGGCATTCTTTACTGCTGCTCTACAAAGAGCATGGTGCCTGGGTTTCAAACCAAGTAAGGTGCAGAACTATGTGGGCATAAATATACAGTAGTTCTAGCGTTGTATCTGCAGACTGCCTCATTGATAGCAGCCTATAGTGTGGGGCTTCTTGGACATATGGCCTCTGGTCTGCTGAGCCTTCGTTCTGCCTTTTTCATGTTTGTATGGCATTCTTTACTGCTGCTCTACAAAGAGCATGGTGCCTGGGTTTCAAACCAAGTAAGGTGCAGAACTATGTGGGCATAAATATACAGTAGTTCTAGCGTTGTATCTGCAGACTGCCTCATTGATAGCAGCCTATAGTGCAGTCAGTGAGGCATTGTTTTCTTTTGGTAGAATCGACCATGTTACTGAATGAAGGCTCTCAGCAGCCTTCTGAATCATCTTCCATTGACAATGGCTATGGAGGTTAGGAGAGCCACTGATAGATAGGCAGCAATGCAGCTGCTAGGTGCTTTCTAGCCTGTACTTTTTGTATCATGCCTCACTTCTACAGCCAGGTGTCTGTGCCAGCCCAAGTGGCCTAGTGAACAGAGCTCATGATAAGGTTCTCTTTATGAAGGGGTGGTATGATAGGTATTATTACTAGATATCGTGGCATTACGATAACAGAGTCGGCGCGCGATGTGCTAAGTCGCGGGTCGATCCGAGGTGCCGATGTGCGAAATGCCTGGTCGCGGGTCCGCGGAATAGACGCTCGACGAGCTTAGTCGCGCAGTCCGAGGTGCCGATGCGCGAAATGCCTGGTCGCGGGTCCAAACGCTCGGTAAGCTCAATCGCGCAGTCCGAGGTGCCGACGCGCAAAATGCCTAGCCGCGGGTCCGAGGAATAGACGCTCGAGGTGTCGACACTCCATGAGCGATGTGCCGACACGCGAAATGCCTAGCCGCGGGCTCGAGGAGTCGACGCTCGAGGTGCCGACGCGCGAAGTGCCTAGTCGCGGGTCCGAGTCGACACTCGATGAGCGATGTGCCGACGCGCGAAATGCGTAGCCGCGGGCTCGAGAAGTCGACGATCGATTTGCTTAGTCGCGCAGTCGGAGGCGCCAACGCACGAAATGCTTAGGCAAGGATCCGAGAAGTCCGCGCGCGATGTGCTTCATCGCCGAGTCGGAGACGCCTACGCGCGAGAGGCTTAGCCGCGTGTCCGAGCATTCCGTGCCCGAAGCTCGGTCGCGAAGTCCGCGTCACCGATGCTCGGAATGCTTAGCCGCGGGTCTGAGACGTCCACAAAAAGGGGGATCGGCCACACTACTGCTATGTCACGTAGCGCCCGCTTTAACACTCGTCGAAATTACGAAAACTGTCCGGAGCTCGCGAGGACACCGCAACAAGCGGAGCAGACGACGCCATCACGGAGCGAGCACCGAACCAATGGCGAACCGCGCTGGAGTCACGTGGCGGGCGCGGCCAATCGGCGGCTCCGGCACGACCTTCAATCATTTGCTTTTTGTGTGCTTGTTTCTGTATGGAGGAGATAGCTGAAGCGGCAGATTTGAAGATGGAGAAATGCGCTTTCCAACGAGACCAAGATGGCGGCGCTCGGCTGCGCCGTTCCGAAGATATCGTGGCTTGAAGAACGCTGTTTTTTGGCGATTTCGGCGGAATTTTTCGGCACCTTGGCTGATACAAAAATTTTTTTAGAGCACTTCTACTTGGTTTTCAGTGATGATATTTCGGAATCAGATAGAATAAGAGTTACAGAAACTGAAAATGTGATTTTCAAAAAATCGATTTTTTTGCCATTTTTCGCCATGCGAAAGCCGCGTCCCCCCTTAAAAAGAAAAAACCGACATGTGGCTGACCTGTTCTTTCCAACCTGTAAATCAACGAAATAATAACGAAGAAACTAGCACGAATGAAACCGTTGTTGACTCACTGGATGGCTGGTGTTGGCCTGGCTGTCTTCTCCCGCATGGTACCAGCCGCCGGTGGTTCTGGCTGGCCGTACTTCAACCGCCGTTCCCGGGCTCTGTCCCTGTACGCCTGCAACAACAAGGCGGTAAACCTCACTGCCTTCTCCGTAGTGTTTTGCAGTTTAAAACAGATACAGTATAGACCACTTATAACGTAACCGCTTATAGTGCAGGACCGGATATAGTACGGTCTTTTCAGACTCCCATTAATTTTCCCATAGCACTCTATGTATATGCATACCGCTTACAGTGCAGCTGTGTGAGACGAAATACCGGTTATAATGCGGCTTCCGCGGGAAAATCTCGCTGACAAGGGCGGTAGCGAGCACGCTTCTCAACGAGGTGCGCCCACCAATGGGAAAGGAGATCAACAAGGGCGACGTGGAGGAGGAGCATGAGTCCAAGGGCGATAAAATCGTCACCGCATGCTGCATGTGTGAGTGAAAGCGAGCGGGGGACGCGTGGAGAGCGAACCCACAGCTGAGAGCAAACGCGACTTCCATAGCGCGAAAGGCCGTGGGGGTATGGGAGCGAGGGAGGGGGGGAGCGACGCTGTGCTGCGGCACCAAATGCGTATCTTGCAACTAGGCGCAAGGGGAACTGGCGACGCAATCTCCCATGCGAAAGGAGCAAAGCGGGAAGGCAGCGCGGGAGGGAGGGAGGGGGGGGGGGGGTGGCTTCTGCTCTGCCAACAAATGTGTTCGCGCCTGTGCCGGCTGTTGGTGTAGCCGCGCGTACTGTATCTTGAAAGCGATCTCCACATGGCTCTGACCTTTATATGCGCTGTGCTTACGCCGCTCAGTTTCCGTTGAAGCGATAGACCGCACGAACCTTCGCTCACTGCGGCGGCCGCATTTCCCCATGCCTGTGTTCTGACAGTGGTTGGCTGCGGTCATCGAGTCTATTCATGTTTGCTTGTGCGCATTGACACCACGCTTTCTAATTCAGCTAGTAAGCGAATGTGTCAAGTTTATGCAGCCAATAAAACTACTGTCCCTACTCCTTATAGCTCTCTACTAATTTGCTATCGCAATTGATGCTTTGCCTTTCGGGCTAAACTGATAATTTTTTTTTTATTATTACTTTGTCTGTTACATGCGATGATCGTGGGTACTTGGACATTAACCTTTCAATGTTCGTAAATTTAAACGGATGCAAGACTCCCAGTCACACGCTTCGATTCTTGGATACGCACGGCTGCTTGGTCTACATGTTTTGCATACGTGCAGGGCTTGAAAATTGTTCTTTTCGGTTATACAGTATAGACCACTTACAATGTAACCGCTTATAGTGCAGGACCGGATATAGTGCGGTCTTTTCAGACTCCCGTTAATTTTCCCTTATCACTCCATGTATACACGTATGGTTTATAGTGCAGTTGCGGGAAACGAAATACCGGTTACAGTGCGGCTGCCTGGGAGTACGGAAGTCAGCGGAGACGGCGAACGCTCCCCTCAAACGGGCGCCCCAAGGAGTGCTCGAGGAAGAAAGAGAGACAAAGTGGAGGAGAAGGGCACGTGGTGCGAACGAACAGCCAGTGAGGCTGAAACCAGAATCTTAAGTGCGAGTCGTGAAATATCATGGCGCGCATAGCGAGCGAGGGCCACGAAACTGCCAACGCCGGCAAACACTCTCTTCACGATAACGGCAGTAAACGAAACTTCAGGGAGCGGGCGGCGCCGGCACGGCGAAGGGCGCACGCGGAGACCGTGGAATGTGAGGGAGGAGGGCGGCAGGGAAGCGAATTTCACCTCCGCCGCTTCCGTGCCTCCCCTCGCCCTCCCTCGTAGCTCCCTCACTTTCGACTGTCATCACCGTGCGCGCCCACCGCCATGCATGCGCCGCCGCTACAGACGGCCAGGCACCAACCAGCTCCCCGAAGTTTCGTTTTCTGCCGTTATCGGAAAGCGGGCGTTTGCCGGCGTGGGGCAGTTTCGTTGACCGGCCTAGGACAGCGCCGCTGCTTCCCTCTGTGCCGTAGCCGCAGCGTGCAAGGTCAACACGTGAGTAGAAAGTAGAGGAAGCATAAAGAAGAAAGAAGGGTTCTCCGCAATTTTCTACGCGTGGCTACGGACGCGTGGCTGAGACATCGGCACGTACACGCATGTTCCGGCGCAACGCAGAATCGGCGACCTTGCCATTTGAGAGAGGGCGAAATTTCCGCCGCATTTTTTTTTCTTTGTTTTGTTCATGCGCGACATTGAGGGGTCTCCCCTAAGCTTTTACTCTATGGCGGTGCCGCAGCAATGCCGGTCGGAGGCGCCGCCGCGTGATTTGGTTCGAATCAACGAGATTTGACTGTAAATTGAATGCAAACGTTGTAGCCGCATTCCTTGACTGTCGCATACGCGTGGCGGCTCGGTGCACATGTTTTGCATTTGTGTGGGCCTTGAAAATTGTTGCTTTGGTTATAGTGTGGTACCGCTTATAGTGCGGATATTCACGACTTCGGCAACTGACGTTATAAGCGGTCTACTGTAATCAGTGCAACAGACAAGAGGCCAGGGGCACAGGATCACACAGAACAGTCCTAATTATAATTCTTGTCAGTCAGCGCGTATCCTGTGCAGTTCTATGCTTTTCGTGTGTCGGCTTTCCATAGCTTTATTCAGCATCTGCTGCCGATCCACCTACTGTGAATTTAGTACAATGAATCAAGAACTTTCTTCCCTCAGTATAATTTGGAATATATCACCTACCTCCAAGCAAAATGTCATAATTGTGATGGCTGCATCAGAAAATAACAATAAGATACTGTATTCATTTCAGTTTAACATCTCCTTTACTCTGAAGGAAAGAAAAAAGCATTAAAATTGACTGTGTGTCAACCTAATGCAGACATCGACCAATAATTCTGACTGAGCCAGGATCGCCTAAAAGTCCAAATAATGAGAAGCCTGAAAAATTGGATTCGCCAGAAAATGAGTGAATTTATTCCACACGTGTCCAAGAAAGCGTGTCAAAGCACTGCTGCGTGCACACTTGCCTGTCACCACAGATACACGAAAGTGCAGTCAATACGTACACTGAATTTCTATGGTCAACCTTGCTCTGACAGCCGAATGATTACGGCTTTCTCCGAAGCTGTCACTGCTCAGCTTCGGAGAAAGTGCCCTTACTTAATCGCAGTCTTAGCGTCAAACATAGGGGGTGCAGTTAGCGCCACTTGAAGCTGTTTGATGATTCTAAGCGCAGCACAGCGAACAGCCAAGCACTTCATTCAGGTATCTCGTACTAAGAATGCCAAAGATAATTTCAACTTTTTATTTTGTTCAGAAATTATCAATGTAAACTTTCTGCACTGGGTTTTGCACGTTTTATGCTCACTGCACTTCCCAGCAATGGCTCCTTCAGTCTAATAGAAACTGATCTCAAAGGACATGCTTTTTATGTACTGCAAAAGGCGCTGGACAAACGTCGTGGCCATCGCTTTTTGAACACCAATTTAAATGGCAACATGAGACAGAAGCAAGGACATGCAGCAGACTTACCTGACCCTCTGCACCACCCGCGCCTTTTGACAACCGCAGAGTTTCCAGGTTTTGCTGCAACAAAAGATGAAAAGCAGAAGCCACGTCAACTGAGGGCACACAAGCAGAGAGTCGTTATACGTCCCACCTCATCACAGGCCTGTTGTACTATCGCGCTGAGTATGAGCTACAACACAAGAGCGAATGGCAAAGCCACTGCACGTAGTAGCTCATACTAAGCGCGATAGCATGTGCATTACAGGACAAACGCCTTTCTCAGCAATCTCCAATTACCGCCGTCTTGCACAAGCTGACCCCTGCTTATGGCTGCAAATTTCCTAATTGCATCAACTCACCTAATTCTCTGCCATCCTTGACTGTGCCTCCCTTTCCTTGGCACTCATTATGTAACTCTATGCATTCATTATCTGGCCTCCCCAGCTCTATTTGTTCCACTTCATGTCAACTAGAATATTGGCTACCCCTGTTCACTCTTTAATCCAAACTGCTGTCTTCCTGTCTCTTAATGTTACGCCCAACATTTTTCGTTCCATTGCATGTTGCATAGGCCTCAACTTCTTCCCAAGCTTCCTTGCTAACCTACAAGTTTCAGCCTCCTAAGTTATTACTGGTGGATACATATCCACAAGAAACAACTGGTAGATGCTCTGATATTCAGTATAGTACAAAACAGTCAAAACACATGTTCAAGATTGCATGCTACATTTGCACTTTGCGTCATCTCAATCATATGCAATGCACCTCAGGGGGGTGTGATGGGCAAAAGCAAAATGTCTCCGTGGCGTTAACCTCCATAAATACAGTAGAACCCCGCTGTTACGTTTTTCACGGGACCGTAAAAAAAGAACGTAAGAGCCGGGAAACGCAAGCGCCGGGAAACAGGAAAAATTGAGAAATGGGAGTAGTGTTGAACTGCACACAATATTATTTTAATTCTTACGTGTGCCAAAAAGTAGTTTCGCCCGACAGCCGAAGTATCTATCGATTGCGATGAGCTATACAAAGTAAGAATAGTAGTTTTATCATCCGTATAAACTTGTAAACATTCGCTTATTAACTAATTAACAAACATGGTGTCAGCGCCCACAGGCAAACATGAACACATCTCACTCGATGAGCGCGGACACGCGCTGTCAAACGCTGGGGTGAGGAATTTAAGCGCCGCTGCAGAAGCGAGCGAAGTGACCTTCGTGCTGTTGTCTATCACTTCAACGCAAAGAGAACACACAGCACGCACAATGCTACGAGCCGCCGACGCACCTACACTGCGTAGACTGCCCCCAACGCAGATCGCTTTCAAGATACGGCACGCGCGCCGCCGCGTAGTACGCAGTTGAAGCCAGAGCACAACGCTGCCAGGTATCACTCCCCCCTCGCTCCCTCGCCGGTGCCTTGAGCGCAACGGAAGAAGGCGCGCCGCAATCGTCGGCTCACCTCGCACGCTTTCACTCCTACAGCATGCGGCGCGCGGCGACGGCGTTATCGCCCTTGGACTTTATGCGGAACATCTATGAGCCAAAACCAATTTTATGGCCGCAACGCGTCATAGACACCATCTTTAGATAGCAAACACGGATCTCAAGGGCCATACTTTTGCTGACGGAAACCGAAAATACGTAATAACTGTCGCCCCCGACACTTTGGGCGGCCAATGCCATCGTCAAGCAACCAAGCCAAGCAACATGAAAAATCAAAATGGCCGCTCGGGCCGGCGCGGTAGGGCAGTTCGCAACGTATGATGCGGGAACGGTCCCACAGTTGCGACGTAACAGCGGGGTTACCAATGCATTGGGTTCTATGGGAGCTGTGCCGGGATCGGCCGAAAACGACGTAACAGCCAGGAAAACGCAGCACCCGGGAACGTAACAGCGGGGTTCTACTGTAGTTAGTGTCTGCGATTCGCTGTGTGCTTTTGCACTGAATAAACAATGCATTTGAAACAACACATGAAACTAGCTTGCTTGTCTTTGTTAAAGACTGACGAGGTTGGGTGGCACGTCGTCACTCTAAAATAAATTCAGGGATTTTAGGTGCCAAAATTATGACCTCATTATGAGGCATGCCATACAAGTTCCTTAACATGTACCTAAATCTCAGTGTAACAGCCTCCATCGAAGTGTGGCTGCCTCAGAAGAGGTCGAACCAACAACTTTGAGCTCAGCAGCGCGACGTCACAGCCACTAAGATTCCACGACAGGTTCGTCGCTCTCTCACCTTGTGGAGTCCCGAGAGCTGGACGTGCTTTGAGAGGACTTCACGAGAGGGGAACTGGCGCTTGCAGAGCAGGCAGGCCAGCTTGGTCCAGTCCAGCAGGTGGCTCTCGTCATTCCCTTCCGCCTCGGAGTCGGAGTCTGAGCCGCCCCCATATTCTGGCACCAGGGTCGCACTGGTCACACCGGCTGTGGCAAGGCAAAACACAGGGCAAGATTGTCAACATCCATGCTTGACGTGGCATCGCTTCAAAAGGGGGAAGCGTGAAAACAAATGATAATTAGAGAATAACAAAAGAAAAAGGAAAACAACAAAAGGCTGCGAGGCGGCTGAGCAGAAAGCTGTCTGTGAACCCTTACTTCTTTTGGTGCAACAATTAGGGGTCTGCAAATACTCAAATATCACCAAATTGAATATCTAATACTAGATTTTTTTAATATTCTGCACATTTGCTGCATCATTGTAAGTGATTGGTGCCGTAACATGCGCAGCCTTTTTACGACACGCGGTCTCAGTCGGTACAAGGCTTGTTGGTCGGCAGGACCGATCGAAACGATAATGAACGGCGACAAAAACAGCCCGAATTTCAAAAAGCGAGAAAGCATTTGCGATGATTGGGCCAATTAGCTGCCAGAAGGCAAGCAGATCGTATCATATACGCATGTTTTGTGTTCGCACACACATTCATGCAGCTTCAAGTTTTCTATCCAGCTGTGAGTTTAAAAGGGCCATGACACGGTCGTACAACAGTTCTCAGTATGTTTGTAACTGAATAGAGGGCCCAATACGGTTATCCACACACGAAAACTGGGCTCTCAGCGCAGATTGTAACACAAAATTTTCATTTGAAATCGCTGCCTCTCAACTCCTCCTACTGACACCAATGGCAAGGCTATTTGACGTCAGCAACTGAGGGGCCACCTCTGTGTAGTCTGCTTTGAAACAGTTCGAGACCACATCGGACGTCTTTCTACGCACGCTCTAGCACTCAATGGCGTCGCTGCTGACTTGTGCCTGCAATTCCTTCACTCGCGCGATAAAAAGCAGTACCAAACCACAGATGTGCCAAGACGCACATGCAAAAACAAAATGTCGAATAGGAGCCATGAGCATTTCGAGCTCCTGGAATTTATTAGAATAGGTTGTGTCCAAACCCATGCCCTAGCAATGGCTCTCTCTAGATAACAGTAAGATCTTGAAGGCTGTGCTTTTGCTGGCTGCAGGCGCCAGAATCAAATTGGGAGCCAGAAACACATCATAGACGCCATGTTTTAGACACCACCTACTGGCACGATACTTAAGATGGCCACTGTCTACTTTTCCGACTACAGCAAGTACAGTTAACGACCGATTTTCCGGACAGCCGATTTTTCGCACCTGCCCAATAATTCAGACGCCTTCGTGGCACCGTCACGTACTCTATAGAGCGTCAATGTATAAGAACATCTGAAATTTCAGATGCAAAAAACCTTCGGTGCCCAATTTTCCGGACTTTTTGCCGTCACCGTAGGTCCGAAACAGCATTAGTCAAAGCCACCACCACCACCATTTTGATTATCTTGCCGCCTCGAACTGGTGCTCTCGCACGCATATCTGCTGGCAGCCGTACCCACCACCACTAGGCCTAGCTACTTCCGACATTTTGCTACCAAGCTTCTTGCTGTTCAGTGCCCTGTATTTCATTGAAAGAATATGCTGCTGTTAGCAATGGCACCGACTCCGCCTTTGTAATCTTTGCCAATGTCTTGGAAGCTCGGAAAGCACAGTGCGTTGCATAATGCCGCTTCCCGAAAGTCAGCTTCGCCTCAATACAGCAGTGTTACGCGGTGAAGCACACCAAAAGTGGGAAGGGGCAATTGTCACGGGACACGGCATTATTTCTTAACTGTACACGCATGCACCCGCCGTCTTCTATCACTATACGAGCCCCGTACTGGCTGGCCTTCAGAGCTATTTCGGACGTGCCTGTAGCGATTTCAACCCTTGGGGGCAGTAAATGGTATGCATTCATTTTTTTTGGACTGCCTGATTTTTTGGACATTTTGACAGCCCCTAGGGAGTTTGGATCATCGGACGTCGACTGTATTAGAACACAAAGAGTCGGAACTCACCGGCAGCCAGGGGGCTCTCGGGTACACTGGGTTGCAGCAGGCTTCCGCCAAAGGCCAACCGGTCCACCGTGGCGGTCTGGTGCTTCTCGAGGATGGCAAAGCCCGCATCGGCCGCCGCCGACTGCCGTTCGTCGGCCAAGCTCTGCGCGGAGGCCACCAGGCCCTGCTTGGCGTTCTCCTTCTTCTGGTTAAGCGTCTTGGCCCAACGCTCCATGTCCTGCAATTCAGAGAGAGGACAGAGACATACACACACATGCTCAGCTGTTGCAGAGTCTAAAATTAACAAACTAATGAAAGGTCATGAAAGGGACAGTTAGTTCTTCAACGTGGAAGAAATGTTATGCAATGGGTAGAGCTTTGAGCTGTTGCACTGAGCGTTCTATCTTCCCAATGGACACTTAATTTTGAAGACAAGACAATGTCTTCCTTGGCGAGTGAGTGCCAAGTTTCCGTATCGGGTCCTGAAACGGCGACCTTGCCATTTCAGAGAGAGTGAAATTTTCGCCGCGGTATTTTTTTTTCCTTTTTTTTATTTCTCCGCGCGGTGTTAAGGGGTCTCTACTAAGCTTTTGCTCTATGGCGGTGTCGGAGCAATGCCGGTCGGAGGCGCTGCGGCGTTATTTGGCGCGCTGCTGAGAGCATTGTCAGTCCGCGGTATGTTTGAATTAACCGTCGCAAATGCTTTTGCGTTCGAATTACCGAGAAATGTGAAATACACATAACTTTGACAGGACCACAGCGTCAGTTCTAATAAACCGGCAGTTCGAATTAAGCGTGTTTGAATTAACGAGATTTGACTGTACAAAAGTGTGCACATCTTTCCTTTACCTAAAGCGTAAGCCAATCCCATCACCGTACTACTTAAACGGTGTTGTAATGAAGCAGGACAGTACATACAAGTACCGTATTTACTCGAATCTAGGCCGACTCCGATTCTAAGCCGACCCCCCAAAAGTTCGAAGTCCGAAAAAAAAAAAACTTACCTCGAATGTAGGCCGAACGAAAAAGCGAGGACAGCATTCGCAAAATGAAACAGCATTTATTAAATTTGAACATGCCGAGCTCATTCTCGTCGCTATCTTGCTTACTGCTGACATCTTCAAACAGTGCGCTATATTTAATACCACCCAGCGCATTAGAGATGCTGCATTTTTGGAAAGAGCGCACGTTGCGGCGCACGCAAAAACCATCTCCCGTGGCCCCCTCCAACGACAGACCGATGCCGAAGTTCCGCCCGGTTTGAACGTTTGACGATGCCTCTAGGGCTAGCACAACTACCGCATTTACTCGATTCTCACGCTTCCTCGATTGTAACGCGCACCCGTTTTCCGTGAGGAAAAATTTGGAAAAATAGATTTCCTCCCGATGCACTGATGTTGCGATGAATAAAAAAAGTCGCAGTTTCGCCCGAAAGGCGATGCATCGAATTCGGTAGCAAATTAGTAGACCGCTATTAATAAGCACGGTGTCACGCGCGCTCAAGCAAACATGAACACACCTCGCTCGTTGACCGCGGAAACGAACTGTCAAAATGATGGAGACGAAGCGCGCCTTCGTGCTAGCATGCCTCTCGCTTCAACGCGGCGAAAACACGGTGCGCGGCGGACTTTACCAGTCGCAGATTGCTTTCAAGATAGGGCCAAGCCTGATCGTATCGCCGGAGTGGATCGTTGCAGATTACGTCCTGCTTCGGTCCACTGAAACCGTTCCGCATTGCTTTGCTGGCGAAAATCCTCTCCTTCTGTTTGCGCCAGTCCCGCTCGCAAGTTTCGGATTCTCCAAACGCCCGTGATGCGGCCCGATTTCCGTCCGTCTCCGCACAGATGATCACTTTCCTTTTAAATGCGGCATCATGATGAACTCGGTACTTCATGCTGATAGATAGAGCAGACGCTGAGAACGTGAAGACAGACGGTAGACTATTGCCTAAGCACGTGTACTGCAGCACACGGAGGAAGCTTCCGCATGCTACGGTAGCTAGGCACGACGCGCGTGCGAGGCGGCCATTTTGAAATGCCGACGCAGATTTAGGGTCGTGTTGAAAGTGCTCGTTAGATTCGAGTAAATACAGTATTCGTTTAGAAAGCGGCACCGCCCATTTGGTGCCATTACGATAACGCCACACGGCGTGCCGATGCTGCACCATACCGATACTACCGATACGACGCAGGTCAAAATGGCGACGTCGCTCGCCAGCTGGCTACTGGCGCGGCTAGTAGCGGCTGCGATACTGACATTTCTAGATGGCGCTAACTATGCACCATATTTATCAGTTTCAGTTAAAAACTGGCGCGTTTTTTAAAATCCTCGAATCTAAGCCGACCCTAGAGTTTCGTGTGTGATTATTTGAAAAAAACTATCGGCCTAGATTCGAATAAATACGGTACCTAGGTGCAATACTGTCATCTGAATTCTCATGGAAACCTTATGTAATCAGTGTCATAGCTAAAGGGGGTAAAGCATTGAACTTTATTTAACGAAACTTGCGTTGTTCACATGTGAATTTAAAAAGCACGGGCTATGTTACTTGTATTCGCCCAATTTGGGAGTATGGCTGTGTCGTGTGGGGTCCCGCCGAAGTTACCCTCATTACTGCTCTCTAGCAAATGCAAAACCGAGCTGCCCGGTGCGTCTTGGGGTGGTATCAATGGGGTGAAAGTTGCACGGCAATGAAAGATGAGCTTGGTTGGGAATCCCTTTACACTCATCGCAGAAAGCTGAGACTGAAACTTCTGTATTTAATTTACCATAATAAAACCAAAATAAACAAGCAAACTTGCATAAAGAAACCTCACTATATCTTGAGGCGCAGTGAACATGACAGCAAAATTGTGGAGTACCAAACCAAGACAAACATGCATGCTAATTTTTTTTTGTCCAAACAGTAAACCAGTGCAACAGACCGACTGAAAAGTAAGTACATTGTGTAAATGAAGATATATTTTATTAGATGCTGCAACCCCCATGCTGTACGCCTTACAGTGCTGTCTGGTAATCTTTGAATAAAGAACTATTACATGAAAGGTGCCACAAAACCAATTTAGCACCAAATGAGCGGGGTGACCCATTTCTGCAACCAGTGGCCACGGCGAAAATGCCTGCACTCACAACAAAGACATAGCTTAGGTCGCACACTGTAGAAGCCCACAGGCACACAAACAATATGTGATTTCACGTAAGCGTACATCCACATGTTATAGCTGTAATATATAAAATAGTCATTCTTTAGAACATGGGTTCTCAAAGTGGGTTCCGCGGAACCTACGGGTTCCGCAGGCCCCTGCTCGGGGTTCCGTGAGCCACTGATAACTTTTCCCTGGTCCCGCTCCCGACAAGTGTCTAAAACGGCGAACACGAGGTGCGCTTGATCCAAAGAACCTCCATTACCCATGCCCGAGTGTCAAAAAGCACATCACAGTGCGTAACAGCAACGCGCGAACTGCGCAATAAATACGCAAGCAGCTTGTAGCCACCCAACCTCTGAGAACGGGCAGCGTGCCTAAGCTTTCGCACTTGAATCTCGGAGGCCGTAGCTTACCACCATGCGCCTTTCTCCTATTTGTAGATAGGGTAGGTGCCGATAGCGTGCGCACTGACCTATACGTTGAAGGGGGGAAAAAAAACGGAAAAAAAAAAAAAACGCGGAGCACCGCAAATGCGCGCCGCAGAAGAGCAAGAACGGCGTAGCGTCCAACCGAAACGAAGCGGCGCAGTTCGCATCGCTGTGGTCCTCAGCGGCAATCGTACGCGGCACGTGACTGACAGCAACGCCGAAGCGCTTCGTGCCTAATTGTGCCTTTAAAGCCTTTATTCTTGCGTTTATCGCCGCGCGTAACACCGCGTTGGCGGCTAGCCGCGTGCCTCCGTAAGTGCGTAGTCGCTATCTGTGATCGCGTCGATAACCACTGCAGTTTCGTCCGCAGCGATTGCGGCAAATAGTAGTTTTGTTTTCACTCCATGCGCGCGTCGGCTGCGTGCCTTCACAACTGCGTAGTCGCCTCCCGTGGCAGCGTCGATAGTGACCGCAGTTTCGTCCACACTTCTTGCAGCGAAAGGTAGCTTCGTTTTGACTTGGGGTGCGTCTGTCTGCCGCCTGCCTTCTGAACCGCAAGATCGCCGTCCATGATCGCGTCGATAGCGGCCGCGGTTTCGTCGACAGCGGTTGCGGCAAGCAGTAGTTTCGCTTTTACTCAGTGCAAAGCTGTCAAAGATAAAAAGCACCGGCTACATCGCGATGGACGGACAATTTGTTGGCGAGCAGCTGAGTGGCGAAAAAATAATCGGGATGTGCACCCGTTGGTGCAAAGCGCGTCTCAGATGAAAACGCGCGCCGCGAAGGATGTCGCGAGGCCTTCTGCTAGCGCTAATCAGTCATGAGATGAAGAGAATTTCAGCTTCCGCACTGGTCTTGTGCTAAATAGAAACAAGATTTGACGATTCATTGAGTAAATAAAAGCGTGTTGACGTAGTGCAGCATTTGTTTGTTTTCTTGATACCCTTGATAATTTGGTTAAATCGGGGGGGTTCCTTGGCACTTTATGGAGCTTAGCAGGGTTCCCTGGGATGAACGTACCTGAGAACCCCTGCTTTAGAAAGTGTTGCAGACAAAACGCTGCACCGAAGAAACGTGCGTAGTGAGACTTCTTTGACCGCAGTAATTGCGTAGCTTCCATAGTGTTGCCTGCTATTATGAAACGAAGTTTTACAGTTTCGAGAAATGAGTACTCAAATTTTGCTACAAAACGCTTTGCTGTTCCTGTTATTGGTATGTTTCTGCAGTGTGGGAAAAAACGCAGCACTGAGGACTGTTAACAGAAACACGAATGCATCCAATCCCACGGCACATTTGGAGCCCGTACTTCTTCTCAAAACTCTTAGCACAAAACTCAACCGGCAAATTTTTTTTTTACAAGGTTAGGAAGCAGTGACCTATGAAGGAAACACTCCGTAATCACTGTGAGCCGGAAAGCGGAGATAAAGGCATCTTTGTCAAGACAGCAATGCTAGGTACTATTGAAAGATCCACGAAGAATCTTTCTGCTCAAGCAGGAGTAAATTCTGCGGGTGCCCACTTACCTTGGCAATTTTCTTGGCAATCTTGACCTTGTCCTCCTTGTCTTTGCCTTTGCCCTTGTTCTTGTCATTGGCCTCGGCCGCTTCAGCTGCTGCTGCAGCCCCAGCCGCATTGGCAGCTGAAAACACATTAAAAAAAATATCTTCAGACACAGTGTAAACCAAATGGCGCTTAGATTGTGAGCATATGTACACTGCATAAGGAAACATGACAAGGCAACTGTAAAAGGCTGAAGGAAAATGACATTACCACAGCATTAACTATTTCCTGTACTGCACCCATTGGGCATCGTTAGCCCGCTATCGATCGTTTTAAATGCCGCTTTCAAGACCTTCCGCGCCGCTCACAGACGCACTACGCCATCGGACGTGAAGGAGGAGAAGTATATTTTTGTTTTTTTTTAAGTAGTTTGCTTTTTCACTGCCAGCGGTAATTGTTGAACGCGCTCCGAAGTTTCGCAATCGTCAAAGTAGAAAGCAAAAATGGCCGCCTCCAAGAGCAACGCGCGTGCTTCGAACGAATCTTGTGATTCCGCTGCGTCTGCATCTGATTTTATCGATGGATCGAGCAGCAGCGAGTCTGAGGATGCTGCTCTTTCGTTGAACTTTGAATCTGAGAGCGACGACGACGCAAACTAGCCCGGAACATCGGCGGCCGCAGCCCGGCACACCCAAATGTAGTGCTTGCAGTTAAATTTTTGTAGCGAAATACCTGTTCAATTAAAAATTTTTATTTTTTCGGAGATAGTGCCTATTAGACGGCAATACATTTTGTATATCTCACAATTTTAGTGACAAGTTTTTCTTAGTAGATACAAGCGTGTCTTTACAAACTTTGTTCAATTTTATCCTGCCATCTTGATTTTGGCAATTAATATTTTTTATTACATATATCTCGTTAATAAGACCTTTATGCGTGTAAAGTGCATTGATTCTGCATTTTGTTTACGTATTAGATAAAATATTGAGTGCAGTAGTTCCACCAAAACAAAAATATCTCACGAAAACTGCAAAAAACACATTTTCCCCATGGTAGTGAAGGAGTTGAATTGACTCCGGTTAATTTGATTTTTCAGTTAATTAGCCTTCTCCAGATCATTAAAGCTCGGCTGGACACCACGTATTTGGCGATATTAAGAAGGTAGCAATGTCGAAGTTTCTGTGGATGGCGGGCAAGGCAAATAGGATAACGTACGGCGTCATCTACATCAGATTAGAAGCTGATACCCTGGAATAAGTATGCAGATGGGTGACAGAGGAGTTTGGTGAAAACGAAGTTAGGCGGATGGACAAATAGAATGAGAATACTAGCGTCTAGGGCAATTTGAAACCGTGTTCTCAAACACCTCGTGCATCCAGCACAATAATTAAATGTGAGGCAACCACCATAAATGTCAGGAGACAATGAAATCAAGGGAAGCATAGAAATTTAACTATGCTGTTAATCCAAACAGAATTAATAAGAAATCGATACATCAACATGGAAGAAAAGATAACTTGCCTAACCTAGCTTAATAACTGCTAACAGGCCCACTCCGTACCTTGCCTTTTAAAAGTCATTACTGTTAAGTTCCCGCACTAACTCAATTTTGAAGGTGTCTGATTGGACCTAGCTAATTAGTTATCGGTAAAGATGGACCACACTGTATTTTAAAAGAGCCAAAGACTGAACATGACAATTTAAAGAACTTTCACAGAGCCACAATGGCTTCAACATGAAAAAAAAAAATGCTTCGAAATCAATGATGTCACACCAAGAATGCAGCACTAAGGTTTCAGCACGAAAATTTTGACAAATTAAACATCAACCGTTATTTTTACTAATAATAATCTACCCGTCATGGCAATTTAAAAAAAAGAAATGTTTGAAAGATATTTTGTCAGTCTAAATTGATTCAGAGTTTCTCTTTAGCTTGAGCACAGTTAAATTTTTATAGGCAAAAATTCAATGAAATGTATCCTAAATGAGCAAAAGACTGAACATGGGAAGTTTCAAGAACATTTACTCAACCACAATGAACGAAATCCTGAAAAGTATGTTGCAATCCTAGCCATCACGGTGGCGAGCGATCCTACGGTTCCTGCCCACAATTCAAAAATGAAACTTTTACCTTTATTTTCTCTTCCAATAATCCATCTATTAATGAAAAATCCAGAAAACTAGTTATTCAAGAATACAAAATCAATCTAAACTGATTCAGTGTTTCTCCAAAGTATCCTTTTAAAGGGGAGACACAGCTCTTTGTAGCCTAAAGTAGCCTAAAACATTTTTTCGTGTCCCTTCGTTCCAGGTTGGCGTAGAGCATTTATATTTGCTTGAGACTTGTACCCTTGATTCATTTAGCCCTAGCCATAATCACCATGAACATGGTGTGAAGTGATTTTCCTTATGTTCTCAACAATGCATTCCTGGTAATGTCACAGCTTTGAAGTGACGATATCTCTGGTATTACTTGTCCTATCACAATAACTTTCTTGTCAGACAGGTACAATATCAGATAGAGCAGTAGGCCTAAGTATTAACAAAATCAATTACAGTAATTTTCAAAAAGTAATAATTTGTCCTGGGTGTTGCTATGCGTTCTTATATTTAAAAAGTTTGACCCATGCCATAACTTTGCCTCAAATCAGTCTAGAGCATTCATTCTTGTAGCACTGCAAACTCTGCTCATTCAATATCATTTTTGTATGTCAATCTTTATCACATCATATATAGTTTAGCAAATAACTCACCTCCAAGCAAGTTGTGCAAGGAATTGAATTTGTTTTATCTCTAAAAATTTATTTACTCTGCAAGAAAACTGAATGTATACAATAGAAACCCGCTGATAGGTTTTTCACCGGAAGGTAAAAAAAAAAAGCATAAAAGCCGCGAAACACAACAGCCGAGAAAAAGGAAAAATTGAGAAATGAGAGCAGTGGTGAACTGCACAGAATTTTATTTTAATTCTTACGTTTTAAAAAAGTCGCAGTTTCGCCCGAAAGCCGAAGCATCGATTGCGATAGCAAATTAGTAGACAGCTATACAAAGAATAGTAGTTTTATCGACTGTATAAACTTGTTAACATTCCCTTATTACTATATTAACAAGCACACTGTCAGCGCGCACAGGCAAATGTGAACACATCACACTCGATGAGTGCAGACACTCGCTATGGAAACGCTGGCGTGTGGAAGCGCGCCACAGCAGCAGCGAGCAATGCGACTTTCGTGCCGTCTAACTCAGCGCAAACTGAGCGCCGAGAACACACAGCGCACAAAGCTACGAGCCGCCGATGCACCTACGCTGCCTAGACTCTGCCCCCAACGCAGATCACTTTCAAGATACGGCGCCCGCGCTTCCACCCTGCCTTTCTGCTTCGCGCGTGTGACATTGAGAGCCGCAATCGTCGGCTGACCCTCACATGCTTTCACTCACACATACAGCATACGGTGCGCGCCGACGGCGTTATCACCCTTGGACTTTATAACTAATTTTAGGGCCCCGACGAATCAAACACACCATCTTTAGATAGCAAATACAGATCTCAAAGGCCATGCTTTTACTGGCAGAAACCGAAAATGTGTTATAGGTGTCGCCCCCGGCACTTTGGGCGGCCAATCCCATCGTCAAGCCACCAAGCCAAGCGACCTGAAAATTCAACCAGCTGCTCGAGCTGGCGCTGGATGGCAGTTCGTAACGCATGATGCGGGAATTGTGTCACAGTTACGACGCAACAGCGGGGTTACCAATGCATTGGGTCCTATGGGAGCTATGCTGGGACTGGCCAAAAACGACGTAACAGCCGGGAAAACGCAGCACCCGGGAATGTAACAGCGGGGTTCTATATACTAAATTAGCACATTGAATACATAAGCTCAACAAGTTTCATCAAAATCTACTCCGAAATTAAAAAAAAAAATGGTTGAAGCACAAGGTCCCCCTTTAAAGAAAAAGGAGAGATAACTACCTGCAGCATGATCAGTGGCATTGGCACCGACAGCAGTGGCTGTGGACGTGGGTGCTGGCAGGTAGGTCTGCTTCTCATTGTTCCAGTACATGTACTGCTGTGCCTCTGGGTTGTAGTAGTAGTGCGAGTTGGCGTCGTAGTATAGGCCCGTCGAGGCGTCATAGTAGTAGCCGGACTTCTCATCGTACCGGTAGGTGGAGGTGTCGGGCACAGGGTAGCGCGGGTAGCTCACGCCATCCACAACCACCGTGCCCAGGCTTGACACGGTCTGCACAGGAGCACCACACTCAAGTTGCACTACCAGTGCCAGATAACTTTCAGTTTCTAGATATACCCGCAACGAGTGCGTAAAACATGTGTGCTCACTATTCTACAGCATAGCATGCTAATGCAGTCAAAGCATCACTGTAATGGACTTCACTTGATTGATTGATTTACAAGATCTAACCCCTTCCATGCCCTGGAATAGCTGGGTTCGTCCGTGCGCTTCCCATCAAAATGGCCAGACAACCTGAGCTCATTGACGATACTTTTCATTTTGTCAATTTTAATGTTGACCAACAATAGCACTTCCTTTTCTTAAATTATCTTGTATAATGGTGCTAAACATTACTCCTGCAATAAATGGTTGAGTTGTTGCATAAATAATGCTTTGTGGCCATTTTGGTCAGAATTCAGGATAATAAACCAGCATGCAAAGGGTTAACCTCATAAAGCAACACTACAAAGGATGTCATGGAGCGATACAGATTAAATCTAAACACATAGGGCTCTTCAACACACACCTAAACCTGAGTAATCAATTATTTTTGCATTTCACCCCCCATGAAGTGTGGCTGCCGTAGTTGAGAATCAAACCCACAATCTCTTAATCAGCCACAAAATGCTGCAACAGAATGCAACACGCGAACGCAACTTCAATAAAGTCATGTGATGCCCTCTGCAGGCATTGATTGCATTGAACATTATGTTAAATAAAGAAACAAAAAGGTTCGGTTGAAAAAAACTTTCAGTTCTACAAAGCCTTTCGCAACACAGCAATACCTGCTTGCGGCATTGCTTTACGAAGTGATGACACTACTTAGCGACGGCAGCTTTTAGGTTGTTATGCTTTACAAAGGCTTCTAATAAACAGTCACTTACTAAATGACATGATGTTGAAAGTGTTGAAATTTCAGGCGACATAAAGTGCCTGAAATTTCTTGAAATTGTAATGAAACAGCCAATACAATGCTTATTGCTTCTCGCTAAAGGGCAGTGCCAAGATGGAGGTTGAGAAGAAACGACCACTGGCCACGATGGCTGTCATTTTATCCGAACTGGACGAATAACGAGTATTTGATGCCTCAAAAGCGATCTTGCTGGAATAGAGAGAGCATTTCTTGCCAGACTTACAAAGCACTCTAGGCTAAATCCACAGCATTGAACTACCGGAATGTGGACGTTAGAAATAGCTTGGCATTTTCTGTCCGTGCGGCCCGCAGGCTAGGCCCGCACAACAGTTGTCCATAACGCGTCGCCAGGTGAAGTGCATTTGGGCACGGAAAATACAGAATGGTTCTGTCGTGTGGATACGCTAGTACAAACAAAAGCAAGAAAAGATTTCCCAACAGCTTCCTCTTTTTTGGCGATTGCCTGAGCCAAGCTCGAACAACCAAAGGCAAAAAGAACAATGTTTCACCCACACACCGGGTAACACCAGAGCTATGGCATCGAGCACAATTCTTATCACCCCTCCAGTATCAATAGCAGGGCTATTTGTGGATCAAAGAGAAACTTCTAAAGGATACGAAATTTTGATGTCTGCCAGTGGCCAATTAATTACCTACCTTGGCAATAAATAACCATGACAATGCATATGAAATTAACCCAAGGCTGAACCTAGCAACTTTTGTAACATGCTCCTGCATAATTATAGCCTATGTGACAATACCACGACATCCACTATGTCAGACAGACATTGTAGGCTCACTGCTTTGGTGCTAGGTTCAAAGGGGAAACTGTACGGCCTTCCTCTCCTATGCTAAGGCATAACAAACATTTTTCGGCAATAAAATATACACGTTTCTGAGGATGCTCTAACAGTGTAAACCGCTTTCGTATTTGCCTTTGGGTTCCCGTGATGAGGCCATAAAAAATAGCCTAAAGTGAGACCTACAATGTTGAAGCTAAGTCATTTGCCTCTATACTGAAGAATTACACTTAGCCACTCTGTACACGGCTGGCCTTTTTTTTTTTTTCTTCAACCTCAAGGACCAGTAATTTTTGTTCCCCCGAGTCATCAGCCCGTAACAGTATTCACAAAAATGGCAAGCTCTGCTTTCATAATTTTCCCTTCAAGATTCAGGTTTCAAACGTAGCAAGAGTGAACAGTCATGGAGAGTACCATTAGTGCCTACTGTATAATAACATAACATTCGGGCTTGCATAAGACTTAATGCAAGCCTGAACAGCACACCTCAATTCGTAAAAAGTTTCATGGAACAAAGAATTCGAGAATTTTAACTTCCCAAGGCACTTGCAGGAACGAAGTACCATTGTTAGACAACTTGAAAATAAAACATTGTCTTCAAAAACAAGCAAACTTTTTCTTTATCACACACTAGCAAAAAAAAATGAACAAAAATATAAAAATGAAAAATACGCATAGTAACATAACAGACAACCACCACAAAGATGCTAGCCAGATTGGACTAAATTGATTTCTTAAATCTAAGCAGCCTTTAAAAGCCTCATGACCAAACAGCATGCAATGGATCTTAGTTGCTAACAATATCCAAGGATTTTTTTAGCACTTCAGGAAATTGAAAGGTTTGAAGATGTTGAAAACAACACTAAATTGCTCTGGATAACTCACGAAATTCTGCATCTCCCTCGCCGCGTCGCCCAACTTTGACGTGCAAAGAGAAGTGATGATACTAATACATTTCGGAAATTTCAATCACTTAAAGCGAAACTTCAAATTAAAACAGTGGCAGCCCAAGATTTTTACTACAGACACACCTTGCCAAATTTTTTGCCTCAAAAGGTTTTGATACAGTAGTTCACACCAAACTAATCCTCTTAAGTTCTGGTCTTCCATTATACCTCCAGGTTCCTTGTCCAATTCATTTAATGGTCAAAACATTAGTGATCCACTTGAAATTTCAAAGACGTTTAACAGCGATTTCCAAATCAGTTTTTACTACAGATAATCTTGAGGTTCCCCCTTTTGATCGCGTTACAGATACTTCCATAGATGACATCAAAGTGAACGAGGAAGGTGCTTTAAATCTTTTTCTAAATCTTGATTAAAAAAGCGCAGGCCCTGATGACATTCCAAACTCATTTTTTTTACGTTACTCCTTATGGACTTGCAAGTACCTTTATTGTCTTTAAAAAATCCTTGCCCACTTGTGTAGTCCCAAATTCATGGAAGGTTGCTAAGGCTCTCCCATTATACAAATGTGGTAATAAGCACATTTTAACAAATTATAGACCAATTTAATTAACGTCCCAATGTGACAAGTTACTGGAGCCTATCATCTATAAACATAGCCGGGTTTCTTGAGTCTAGCAAAACATTTTCTGCTTCTCAACATGGTTTCAGAAGAGGCCCTCAGCACAGTCTCTCAGCTCAAATAATTTGCCCATGACATAGCTCTAGATATCAGTGATCAAATTGACGCATTATTTATCGATTTCTCAAAAGGTTTTGATACAGTAGTTCACACCAAACTCTTGTATAAACTTCAAAGCCTTTTAAATAACTCTAGTATTGTAAACTGGTTATCCAGCTTTCTCTCCCAACGGTCACAGTATGTACAGTCGTGAGCAAAAGTATACGGGCCAGGGGTTGCGCGAAAAAAAATGATTTTCTCCTCTGCCTATGAACGCAACTTGAAATTGAGCACTGCAGTCTAAACTTGGCGTTGTGAACTTTTCAGTGTACTCATTAATTCCAGTTTATGCTTGTTAATTACGAAGAAATTCTATTTTTCCAGCGACCCTGTGGTCCGTATACTTTTGCTCACGACTGTACTTTTTAACTCTAGTAAGTCCCCGACAGTAGGTGTATCGTCAGGTGTACCACAAGGCTCTATGCTCAGCCCTCTCGTGTTCTTACTTTATATAAATGACCTTCCTTCTACTATTTCCTCGAAAATTCGCCTATATGCCGATGATTGTGTCATATATCATGTCACTAAATGTCAATCTGATCATGACGCTCTTAACACTTGTTTTGAAAGGTTTTACAGCTGGTGCAAACAGTGGCAGATGACCATCAACTTTAGCAAAACTGTCCTTTTATCATTTTCAAGGTCTCGTTCTATATCTCATTTCAATCTCTTTTAACAATCAATCCCTAAACAGAGTTAACCAATATAAATATTTGGGGGTTCTTTTTTTGCATGATATGTCTTGGTCCTCGCATATTGAACATGCAAAAAAGCCCTACGACACCTTGGTTATTTGCAGAGCACGCTCCGTACCGCACCAAACAACACTAGACTGATAACCTATATAACCCTAAGACGTCCAATATTGAAGTATGCCTCAATAACATGGAATCCCCATCATATGAAATACGTCAACGCTTTAGAGTCAGTACAGAAAAAAGCTGTTAGGTTCATCTGTCGTCGTTATGATAGATATTTTTCACCCTCTTCCAACCTTTCTGACTTGAATCTAATCACACTTCAGAAACATCGCCACTTTGATGGTTTGAAGTTTTTCCACAGTTATGTAAATTCACCACATTGTTCTTCACAAGATTACATTACATTTTCAGCCCCCTCGAATACTCGACAATATCATACTCTAAATATCGTTCCGTATAGTTCTCGTTCAGAGTTGTTTTTGTATAGTTTTTTCCCTCACACGATTCAGTGCTGGAATGCTTTGCCCGAAAATGTACGCAAGTGCCCTTTAGATGAATTTCTCACTGCTATTTCACAGTTGTAATGTATATGTAAAATTGATTGTTCGTTTCCTATTCCTGCTATAGCCAAAGTTTGGCTTCAGTATGTACAAATAAATAAATAAATAAATAGGGATGGGCGAATATTCGGTATTGTTGAATATTCTATCGAATAATTCTATATTCGTTATTCGCATCGATTCGAATTCAGGCATTCAATATTTTCGAATTATTCGGCACTCCCGAATAGGCAGCCGAAAGCCACCGAAGGCTAGTACACATCTCGGAGGCTATGTTTCACGTCATGGCTGCCATACATCAACCACAAATCTCGAAGGCTATATGTTTTTGCATTAAAGAGCCTGAAATGTGCGACGCAAAAGAGCAGAAACGGCGCCAGCATACAACCGAAACGAAGCTGCGGAGTAGGCATCGCCATAGTCATCAGCGGAAATCGTACGTAAATGACAGCAACGATGGAACACTTCATGCCTATTTGTGTCTTTATTGCGTTTACCGCCGTGCATAAGAACGTGTTGGCCGCGGGATTTCATAGTCGCCATCCATGACTGCGTCGATAGCTGCCACGGTTTCTTCCACAGCGGCTGCGGCAAAAAGTAGTTTCGTTTTGACTCAATACGCACGTCGGCCGCGTGCCTAAAAATCTGTGTAGTGGCCATCCATAATCGCATAGGTAGTGACCGCAATTTCGTCTGCAGTTGTTGCAGCGAACGGTAGTTCGTTCTGACTCGGTGCGTGCGTCGGCCGCGTGCCTGGTACGGCCACGCTAGCGGCAAAACGTGCGCGTCATGCCACGCGTCAGCACCTTGCCGTGAAGTCCAGCATGGCAATTGCGTCTCGCCGTGCGGCAGCGCGATATGATCTCACGCACTCTCGGAACGCGAAATCACCGTGAGCGAAACGGGTGCGATCGGACAGCATCCAGAAATTCCTCCACAGAACCGCGAGACACGACGATCGTCTATTGATAGCCCGGCACGGAGGTCCAGTTGCCACGGCTCCATGACATCACCCTCGTCGCTCTTGATTGGTTCTTCATCTCGCGGCACTTGCCGCAGAAATGGGAGACCCATTTCGCGCGGCACCCGATTCCAGCCGCTTTTGCCGTGCGCGGCATAACACGTTGCCGCTCCATGACGGGCGCGTTTTTGCTGCTAGCGTGGCCGTACCCTTAAGCACTGCAAAGTCACCGTTCATAATTGCGTCGAGAGCGGCCGCGGTTGCAACAAACAGTTGTTTCTGTTTGACTCGGTTCACAGCTGTCGAGGATGAAGAGCACCGGCTACATCGCGATTGACGTGTAATCTGTTGGCGGTCAGCTTACTGGCGAAAAAATAATCGGGATGTGCACGCGGTAGTGCAAAGCGTCTCGCAAATGATGGCGCGTGCCGCGGCCGTGCTGCGAAGGAAGTCGCAAGGCCTCGATCGCCGCTGCGAGAGCCACTCAGTCACGAGATGACGAGAATTGCAGCTTCTGCACTGCGTTTGTGCAAAATAGCAAAAGGATTTGCTCAACCTTTACACTAATAAAATCGTGCTGACGTAGTAAGCATTTGCTTATTGTTTTCTGGATACCCTGATAATTTGGCATTCGGTTAATTTGGACATTTCTTTTTCGGTCCCGTGAACTAGGTTTTACTGTAATATGTGACATATACTATTCAAATCGAAATTATTCGACCAAATCATTACTCGCTTCGAATTCGCTTCGAACCTCAAATTCACTATTTGCCCATCCCTATAAGTAAATAAAAATTATGATAGCTAAAGGTTCCAAGGACGAGTCTTGTAACACTAGGCTTGTCCCTTCAGCATGTAAACCTTCTCCAAGAGTGTTGACTGACCGACTGACCGATTGACTGACTGATTGATTGACTGATTGAGTGACTGACTGACTGACAAGGTTTGCATCCCAAAGCAACACTATGGCTATGAGAAACGGCAGTCGAGGGCTCTGGGCTAATTTTGACCACCTGGGGCTCTTTATTGTACTAAGTCTAAATCTAAACACACAGGCATTTCTTCATTCTGCCCCCACTGAAACGTGGCTGTGTCAGCTGGGAATCGAAACCACAGCCTTGCACTCGGCAATAGAATGCCACAGCCACTGCAGCGGGTTCCGAAAGCGTCACACGTGCGTGTGAACGGGGGAGGGAGAGAAGGGAGGGGTTACCTGGCCTGCTGTGCCAGCAGCAGACGTGACGCCACTGTCGGGGGGATGGGGGCCGTACGTCACGGGCGCGGCCGCCACATTCACTGAGGCCTGCACACCCACATTCATGGCCAACGTCTACATCCGCACCACACACTTGCACCAGGAGCATATCAACCCCATAGTTTCGCACAGCACTACCATACCTCGAAGGCGAAAACCTGTGAAAAATACACAACACACAGCCAAGACGACGACGGGACGAGGCTGGAACTAGCAACTGAATTTTATTACGGGAAACCGCAGTTCGGTTGTTAGTTTCAGCCCCATCCAATTGTGTTCTTGCTAGTGCATGCTGTGTTTTTGGCTGGTCTTCACTTTCAATCACGTACCGACTGGTCCAGCTCTCAACCTTGTTACTACGATACCTGTCAACCCATGAACATTAAAATGATTAAAAGTCCAGCAAACCCAACACAGAAGGGGGGGGGGGGGGGGGGGGCAGGGCAGGCAAATAGAACATATTTTTAACATTGTTTGCCCAGAGCACACACTTTCTGTAAACGCAACGATTTACTTTTAGATGCAGTACACAGGCAGTGTCAAACTTGGGACAGAACTGGCAAGCAACACACTGGATTTATGATGATTAGTCGGGGTTTTATGGCCAGGGATGGCAAAAGAGCGCCAATACACGCCAGTTTTAGATGACTTTTTCAGACTTTGCTGTTGCAGATTTCGCCTGCTTCAGGGACTAGTTCGAATAAACTTACTCGAAGCAGGTGACCATCTAGTGTCTTTTGAAAATTGAAGGACTTCCAAAGGCCTGGTCGAAGACTAACAAGAGAAGCTTATTTGCGAACTATTTTTGATATCACTTATGAAATATTCGTAAAATCATAGAATCAGCCTCAATTACTAAAAAAAATTCAGGAGAGTTCAAACATATGCACTACCTAGAGAAAAGTCTCCTGCCATAATGTATGCATGTTTCTTAAAGCAATGTTGACACAAAATTTTCCTCTTTTTTCGGTTTGTCAGGTAGCTGTCAACTCCATAACCATGGTACGAGGCCTCAATTCTTTGAATGTGCAACTAGTCCTAAATTAGTATAACACTTTTTCCTGCAACAAATTTAAGATGCACATTAAATGGAGTGTGGGTGCAGGCATGTTCACTAGGCATCCTTTTTATACATCTCGAAAACGGGGTGGCGGTCATGTGGTTATCCCTGACGCACGAATTGGTGCAGCGGTTGAAGCAGCAGCAGTTGAAGCCACATCATCTTGCCAAAAGCTTTAAAGAGGATAACAGGGGAGAGCAAATGAGCAAGATGAAGGGTTCTGCATGTTCTGAGAAAACACCAGAGGATCAAGTTTGTTATCCTGAGTCAAGTGCAGAGAAGCACAGATTGAAAGAATGGCCAACGCAGCGTGTGTCCCGCTTCCGGCAACACAGTCATTGTGTGGCTTGGGACCTTTTGCAAATAAGCAGTTCTAAGGCATCAGCTGTTGCGGTGACCCTTTCTTTGGCACTCGTGTCCGAAAGCAGCATGACAGGCAGCAAACGAAAGAAGCACGAAGAACGAAAGAAAGCAATAGAAAGGAGAAGGCCAAATACTTGCCAAATCAAACCACGCAGCCAACAGTTCTGTTACTTTCGAAATGACACCTCTTAAAGCGACTGATCAAGAAAGCTGCCAAAAGCTTACATCCCAATTGCAGATGCTCCATCTCGGCGCACAAAGCCTTTGTATTAGGGGCATGAGAATATTGAAATATTTTAATATGAATCGAATACAAATGCTTAGCTTCGAATATTGAATAATGATATACATACATTTATTGGCAAGTTGGGTTATTTTAGCATGTTGGAACATTGTAACTACATTGTCAATGGTAAAAAAGAAGACCAGTGAGCTGCTATACTAAAAAATTGTGTATTTGGCTCATATTAACTTGGAAAATTTAGCAATTCCAACCAGCTGTCTGTTCTTGCCAACCTGTGCCTTATTATCCAACATCAAATGGCCATAAACTTGGAGGCAAAAAAAAAAAGCGCTGCAAAAGAATGCACACTCGCCGTCCGCAAACCCAATGTGCCCCTAGCTACTGAGAGACTGGCTTTCCCACAAAGCTTAAACGTCCAGTGGCTAAGCATGCTTTACAGGCAAAATTGCACAAGCAGCAAGAATATATCGCAAATTTCAGCACAAAATGAGACACACATTCTTAGATTAGACAGAAGCAAATGGTACAAATGTCTGCTCCCACACAGCCAGCAATACATTCGATTTGTTTCGAATATTCGTATATAACCAAATATTCAAAACATTTTTAATAACTAGTTTTTGAATCAAATGCAAATATTAAAAATAATATTTGATAATACTCAAAATTTTCGAATATTTGCTTAACATTTTAACGAATATTGCTTAACAATTACACAGCCATGCCCCTTCTTCACTTTTCACCCTCAGCACTCCCATTTCAAGGAACCACAGTGACTTTAGCTGGATGTGTGAGATGGATTCAATTGCCGATTCAGTCTACAGATGAGCAACTTTGCTCATTGCTCAAGAATACTTCAGACGACCTGCTGGCAACCAAATTCGTTGCAGTTCAGCCGCGTCAATGTGGTCCATGAACTGAATCGTTAATTCAGAGCATCACGTGAACACAGCTTGCGGATGCCTCCCCCGTTGCTCTAGATTTTGTGCACATGGTTAGCCAGCCACGTTTCAGCCATGGCAGACTCCACGGCCACCTGTACCATTGAGCCAGTAAGTCTAAAACCACTGTTTACCTAGCATTTTCCCTTCGAAGAATCCCTCAGTGATGTGAACTACCGCTAGCTGGCCTGCTCGAAGTGTTGGTTACAAGAGTAATAAGCGTTTGTAATAAAAGTGCACATGTGGTCGTTGTACATAGTTTCCTCGAGCTTGAACTGTACCACAGTTGGCAAGCAGGCATGCGCGAACTGCGACGCACAGAGTGCCAAGGCACAGCTCCCTTGGTACACTCCTATCCCTACAGACTTTCCCAGTGTTCGAGCTCACATACATGGAACACTACAATAAGAACCACCCTGTGATTGAGTCCATCTGTACATCCTGTATCTCATACAGGATATGGAGTTTCCAATTAAACTTACTAGAGGTAGCTCTAACACTGCGATCGTTCAGCTATCCTGAGAGTGATGGTTAGTAGGATTCGTCTGATCTTCATGCCCGTGGTTTAAAAACGTTTTTGTAGCTTTACTTACTGCACTTCACTTTTTGAATTTCCATACCACTCGTTTTCTGAACACAGCAAGAAAATTAATCTCTGCAGACATGCATAGATGCCGGAATTGTTACATTTACAATGCAATACTTCGTTAAAAGTGATCAATTTGCCAAGCTGCAAAGCCCTTTAAGTTGGTCAGAAGGATGAAGTTTAGGCAAATCCATGTGCTGCCCTCGTCATTCTCGTCCTGGCTGAACTGCCACACTTACAGCTCCCAACGAACACAAGCACCAGTTACCCCCAGTAATTTCTGTAGGAAACACAATGATGGGAGAGGATCTCTGTTTTTGTAGCAAATGCGTAATCATCGTGCATCTGAAGCGCATCAAGACAGTTGAAAAAATTGCCAAAGCCAAACTTGAGTGCACTGATGCCCAATGCATAAGCAGCAGAGAGTGAGCGCATGGCTGACCGCAAAGTGTGTACTGACCGCAAAGCATAGTAGGGAGCACCAAAAAACTGCTAACAATGCCACCATTAGTGGAGAAGTTGAGATGTTTCTTGACAAGCGCCATGCCATTCTTACCAGCTAATGTGGCCCCTTTCTCGACTATCATTACTTTAACTTTCACTTTGAGCAAAAAAGAAAACTCAGCACGGAAGGTAAGTACAAGCATGAAGAATAAAGACCCAAGTGTGGACACCCGCACCAATATTTATTGGAAATGAAATAAACACGGCTTTTATAGGTTTGCTCTGCACACACCTAATAAGCCACATTTTCTTTCTCATCACTATTGTAAAGTCCACACGCACAGTAGAATCTCATTGATACGATTCTGCATGATATGTTTTTCGGGATAATACGTTTTTTTGTTCTTTTCCTGGCCAATGTCTTATAGTAGGAGCAACGTATTTCGGATAATAAGATTTTCAGATGATAGGTTTTATTTTCCGGTTCCCATGAAGATCACACCAACGAGACTCCACTGTACATACAGATCGAGTAACTGCTACACTGCCAACATTAGAAATGGTGTGGAACACACTGAGAAAGGCTACTTGCCTGCTGAGTAACACCGGGAGTCGATGGCTGGAAGCATAAGAGAAGACAGCAAATTACAAAATGCCCACTTCCCACAAGAAATGCATGCAATTGTATACAGTCGAACCCACTTACAATGATCCCAGATATAACAATTTATCAGTTGTAAAGGCCACATTTAACTACATTTACAGTTATCCGACCCTGCCTATTGAAGCTGCGTCTAGATATAACAAACTTTTAAAATGTACCGTATGAACACTGCAAACCCTATCGTGGTAAAAGGAGGGCACATGTGAAGTTCCAAAATGCGGAAGCGTGACTGAACTGAGCGCACAGCAGTTTTCACAGGACACCAGATTTTCAAAGAGCTACAATGCCGCATTTCATTCTAGAGATGATGTTTTAAATGCAAACTTGCAGCTAGATGCGGGAAAGTGCCGGGAACAAAAATTAAGATACCCGTAAATATGATTTTCGGACCAAAGTGGTGTTGGATCGTGACTGCAGACGCCAGCTTCAATGTTAATTTTTCAGCGTTTTAAAGGACAAGTTCACATTTAACGAACTATTGATACAACAGCCACTTCTCGCAGAGCTATCGGATTCATTATAAATAGTTTAATGGGTTTGACCGCACATGAGCAAGGACCATCGGCTTTCGCTGTAGCGAAAGCCGATGGTCCGTGCAGCCACGAAGTTTCCATGGATGGTGCCGTGCCAGGTGCCGGGAGAAGGAGATGTCCAGTGAGATCAGAAAACTGTTTTATATACAAATGTACATATGGTATTTTACACGAAGGGCTCCATGATATTGGAGCCGTCTACGTGCTAACATCTTAGCACGTAGTAGCGTTAATATCTCCAAGCGTTCTACATGGTCGAGCCTCTCACAACACTCAAGTACCGCTGTTTTATCCCTTTCGTTTCCCTCTTTCACTCGACGAGGGAATACACTTTAGTTCTTTTAGCCAATGGCCACCCTCGATCAGTTCGCAGAAGCCACCATTTCCAGTCAAGAGTCGCTTCTCTGTAGCGGTCAGTTCATGGAAGCCACAATTTCCTGCCAAGAGTCGCCTCTCCGAAGCGGTCAGTTTGCGGACGCCACCATTTCCAGGGAGGGCGGCAGTTGTCTTGAAAGGGCTCCAGGTTGGCGCGTCACAGTCGGTGCCGGGCCTCGTCGTAGTTCAGGCGGTGCTGGTAATTTCACGGAAACGCACCAGCGACGCATGAGGCAGCCTGGAGACTAACTGCTCATCCATCAGTCCCAGTTGACACTTCCCGGCCACAAGAACCGACAAGCGTGAAGAGCACTTGATAGCTTCGCCGTATGTCGATGAGGCCTCCTTTGTCCCGAAGGACCGCCAGACACAACAACGCATAGATCGTACATGGTGCCCGTCCTGTCATTTGTGTTCTTTGTCCTCGTCTAGTTTGCGCCATGAATTTTTGAATTATGTTCCCCCAACTAATTCAAACCAAGACTCGGCTCGTACAGGCACTGATCTGACAGTGATTCTGTGACTAATACGATTAGCCACCACAGCTAGAACCACAGATAGGACCACGTTTTATCTGCGGTAGGATTAAAACACAATGCTGCAATGCGGCAGTAATAATAATACGCTGATTTTTGCACATGTGCCGACTGTCATACATGAACCATGTTGCGGTGCATTTCTTCAGAGTGCCGATAATGTGACCCAAGCCTGCACGCCCGCTATACATAAGCTTACCGAAATGCTGTGGCCGTCAATAAAGTGCCCCCCCCCCCCAGCGCATCGTTATTCGCATTTCCGAGATCGGCACATACTGTGCGAATGCGCATCGATTGTTGCCGAACATTACCGAGGCCCTTGTTGATTGATCTCGTATTTAGGCGGTGTTGCAAACCAGCCTTTTGACGGTAATTTTTTTCCCAGATCCTTCAAGACCACCGTGAGGGAAAACGATGAGACGGTTGTGGTAACCCCCCCCACCCCTCCCGCTGTGTTGACAGGCCAATAGACAATACGCAAAACTTGCAAGTGCACAGCTCCAGAAACCGTGTTTGAGCTAAGATGGTGGACATCGGGATAGAATTGTAATGAGAACGCCCACATGCGGGCTGGGGATACATCATTCCTGCCACCCTCTTTTTGTTCCCCGCACCATCAAAGCTTTCAAAACTCACGTCTCAGCTTTTAACAGTGCTACCAGCAGGAATGTGGCCATCTTGCTGCTTATTAAATTTTGCTCATTGTTCACAGTGCTCATGTGTGTTTCTGCGAGCATCCATTACTGCGAGCAATGGCGACAAAGCTGGCGCACGTGATGTTTTCCCAGCCTCGTAAGTCGTACATTTGTGCAATACTTTGGTCACAAATTCGTTATTTTGAGGTGCTACTTACGCAGAAAATACCATGTCCCTCCGTATTTTTAAATATTCAGTGTTTTGAAGGTTGCAGTATTAAACATTTTCCCATTAAGACAATAGGTTTTTGGCTGCGAATGTTTCAAATCTTAGTTATTCTGAAAAAATAATATGAATATTAATATGAAATTCCCAGTAACAAGATTTCACTGTAATCCTTAACAAACCTCAGCAGCATTACTGGGCCGGTACAACGTAAAACTATTACAATCTGTTTTTACTCCAAATCGGTCATTAGCCCTCCGTGATAGGTCAAAATGTTTCAGGCTCTGCCCATACAGGCGTGGCGCCCGCCCGTATGGGCTGGACTCGGCCCATTCTGACCTATCATGGAGGGCTAATGGCCGATTTGGAATAAAAACAGATTGTAATAGTTTGATGTTATACCAGCCCAGGTTTTGTAGAAAAATACAAAACGCTTGGTACCCAGCTTGGTTCTGTTCCCAACTAACCTGATTTGTCCACTGTGCTGCCGCTAATGCAACGCTTGCAACGTTGGCCGTCACCGCACTGAAATAGAAAAGTGGGGTCACAACCATGAACAGCAAAAAAGGCAGGAGTAAAGGACAAAAAAAATAATAATAAATAAATAAACAGCTCAAAGAGAACACTAGCTTTCACAGAGAAAATCTTTGCGTGAAACAAAGCAGCTACAAAATAAGACTCCCTTACCCAGGGCCAATCTAGGCAGAGGCTAAAACACAATGTTAATTACTTCTAAATATTCATGTTCAATTTAGTTGTAAAATTCCAATATTTGAACCACCCTAGCAAGGACTGCAGCACCAGTGCAAAACAAGAGAATAACCAGATGTGCTAAAAAAAAAAGTGGGCTCACCTGGAAGTGGTCCTTGGCTTGCGTGCATAGGCGACGAGGACTGCAAGATTATCACATGACAGGTTATCACCAAAAAAGAAATGCCACCTCATACTCGCACAGAGATACCATATTTACCCGAGTCTAACGTGCACCCAATTTGTGCAGGTTCAAAGTAACAAAACGAAAGTGCACCTGAATGTATTGTGCACCAGCTTTATAAAATGAGAATATAGCATGCCCTCCTTGTTCGATTTCAGACGAGACATGCAGAATTTACCTGCATAGAAGGGAAATTGATTTGCAATGCTCGTCGTCATCACTGCTGTTGACTGACGACAGTGTGTCGTCCACAATGCCTGTTGCCACTAGCTTCAGCACGCAGAATAACTATTATTCTCCAAATAAGCTTTCATAGTGAAAGTGGTGCATCATTGTCACCATTCGTAGGTACAGATGTCAAGCACACAGATTGCCGGCAAGGGCAAAGTAAACCCGCAGCAACCTTCACGAAAACGTGCTCTGTCGTTATCTTGTGATGGTGACGAGCTGAGTCTGACAGCTCCGACAGTAGGCTGCTGCCAATGCTGCGAACATGTTTTTGGTTTCGTGTACGACTGTAACGCACAGCAATTATGTGACTTGTCCTGTCGTTTTCGTCTTTTGATTATGCTTCAAAAAGTTCTCAATATCAGATGCATTTTATCAGAAACAAGGTGTGCGTTAGATAAGGGTAAACACAGTAATGAGAGACATGGAAGGCACGAGTACAACAAAACTGATCGAAGAACAGTTTCCGTCCATATTAAGTCTTGTTTCAATTTTGCCAAAGGCGGCAAAAGAGACAGCTTCATGGAGACAGAATTAAAGTGAAAAATGGTGCAGGCTGCATTGCTGTCCAAACCGCGACACACATGCAAGCTAGAATAGTATCCACAAGAGCCGAAATGAGACAAAGGAAGAAATGAAGAGATGACTAATAGTCCACCATAACAAATATTGAAAGTCTGGCACAAAACATTAATAGGTTAGGCTAGGTGAGAAACAGAGGTAAATGCAATCAAACCATCTGACACCGCAATACTTCTGTTATATCTTGTATTAGTTTTAAGAGTATACACTTATATTTGCGTGAAAAAAAAAAATGACCGGCTCTATGCAAAAGAAATGCCAGCAAGACGTCTCCTGCCAATTTTGGCGGCCCGTTAGTGGCTTACCGTGCTACCAAATGGCACGACAATGATCCCAAATTACAAACACACACTTTGCATTGTCATTAATAAAGAGATATGAGTACTAGGTTGCCAGCTATGGGCCAGCCAAGCTTAACGACTGTCCAAAATGCACACTCACTTCAAGTTGCTCTTGCCTAGTTTGTAACATTTTTGCTATCAAAATACAGCAGTCCACACAATGTGTATAGACTGCAGGGACCAATAAGCTTTTTCTTATGATTTTCGCAACCAGTATATAGCCATTAAGTAAAAAGAAATTGGCATGTGATTTATCAAAATTTATTGACTGATCTGACTACATTGCTCCGGGAGCAAGACTCACACTCTCCGTGCATGTGCGAACTAAGTGCTTACTTGCTCCTAATGGTCCATTAGTGCTTTTAAAAGCAATTCCCTATAGAATGCAATGTAATGAGAAAAAAGTGGAACCTCATGAATACTAGGACGTGAACATCATGTTATAGTACTAATTGTAAAACTGGTGCTCATAATTCAAAAATAATTCGTACATATTCTATATTCAATTTGAATTGCGCCTGCCACCATTCGATTTGGTCTCAAAATTACTCTTTGTACGCCCCTACTCCAAACACATTTGTCCAACACTGGCTGTGTTACAATACTCGTCATAGACAGCATAGGAAGGCCGCCATCTTAAGTCTTGTTTCAATTTTGCCAAAGGCGGCAAAAGGGACATCTTCACGAAGACAGCATCAAAGTGAAAAATGGTGCAGGCTGCATTGCTGTCCAAACAACATGGCAGCTCAGCAGAATGCTAGGAAACTTGGCAGGAAGGTTCTCTACACACAGGAAAACAGTAAATTTTTCTTAGTATAAGCTGCATTGCATTTTTCATAGGTTTACACAAGTAAAGTGTTAAAAAACAGCTATGACATGTGCTCTTTGCAGCTTTTCCTTGTCTACGCGAGATGGCGTCACGTCGCAGAGAAATCTTCCTGATTGTTTTAGATGCGTTCCATCACTTGGGCTTGAAGCTGTCTTTCCAGCTCTCAACGTAGTCTGTCTCCAATGCTGGCAAGAATTGAAACACAACCACAGCTATGCTTACAGCTTAACTAGCTTACAGACTGATCACGCTGCCTTCTGCTGTACGTGCAGGTCACTCACCCTGCCGACCGTCAATGTAGAACTGGCCACCCAGGTTAAGCAAGAGGTCATCCAGCTGGGCAGCCTCCGCAACCGTGTGCAGCTCGACGTAGCAGAAGCCACGCGACACACCCGTAACGGTGTCGCGTGCCACTTTAAGGCTCTTGATGGGTACGTTGGTCGTCTGGCCCAGCACGGCCAGGACGCGCTCCTCTGTCGTCAGTACGTCCAAGTTGCGCAACAGCAGCGCTGCAACAGACAAGAGCACATTGCACGCATTCCAATTCTTTCGCAAGCAGGAAACAGGCTACACTGGCTTCTAAAAAGGCACCCAAGGTCAAAGTATTGAAATGCAAACAATGCAAGTGAATCGGGTAGAAACGCAAGTTGCAATTCCGCTGGCAAGATAAAGAAAATTTCCCATGTTTGTGGCAATCTGAAAAATAAGCTTTCAACCCACATTTCAACCCAGCCAAGGAACACTGATAAGAAACGGCAACAATCTCGCAGCAACTGGAAGGATCTCACAGCAAACTGGAAGGTTTGCAAACTGCCTGTCTACACAACAAAACCCGTAGAAATTTTGATGAATTCTCGAAGAACTATATGATAAGTTATTTGATAAGAACTATATGACACCGGACCCACATCTACTCTAACAAAGCTTGTCGAGGTACAATGCTGTCAATTGAGCAGTCTACTTACTGTTGGTTGGCACAGAGCTAATCTCGTCGTAGCCGTCGCCAGTCCCCGAAGCTTCTGCCTCTGCAAAATGGAACCAAGAAAACGTCATTTGAGGCAAATAATTTCAGTAATGATGCATCAATATAATGTCACAGATTCACCACCGATTTGTACAAGCATTTATGATGGAGAACAGTGCAAATACTTCATTCAGATAAAATGATTTGGATTATGCATTTCCCCAGAGCATACCAGCAAGTTCCTACTATACATCACTATATGAACTAGCATCCCATCAATATGCTGCCTCATCACAACAATTTTTCCCAGCTGTTAAGCTGCTCATGTTTACAGTTTCAACCTAAACACCGTTGTGTCTCATATACCACACTCAATTATAATGCACACCCGATTTTCATAGCCAGGCCATGGCAACCTAACTATACCATCTTAAATGTACTATAATATATCAAACTTGCACAGTGGGCACAAAGGTACCGCAGTTCCTATAGCTGTAGTGACATGTGGGTTGGATTGGAGTACTGAATTTTTCAACTTGAAATAAAGCTTCATTCATTCATTAATTTTCAAAACCAACAAGCTGTCTTACACACACTCACCTTCCCTGGTAGCACTGCACTTGAAGCAACTGTCTCGGCGCCTGAAGTTATTGACCCCACACTGAAAAAGAAGGCACAGCATTAGACTTTGTGGCACGGTGTTGCTGGAGAAGATTAGAACATGACTTTGGCAAGGCTGTTTATTGTCACCTCGGGATCTGCAGAGGTGTTTGCACTAAGTAACGGTCACTTTTATTTTCGGGAATACCCAAATTTATCAGCCACCGTCAAACAGTCCGAGTAGGGGGACCCCCACCTTGCTGCAATTCCAGTCGGTGCGGGCCATCATACCGCCCCGTTCCATGCCTCCACCAAATCCGTCCTTGGGTATGCTGTAGTGAAGCGTGCAGCGCATGTCACCCAGCTGAATGACCCCCTGCAAAGGAAGAGCAGACGGGCACACCGCCAGAGGTCAGCAAAAGGGGCTGTGGTGGGACACACACTCGTCCGTCCATTTTCGCTCCCAACAGTGGCTGCCGCCGCCGCGGTGGACCGAACACCCGGTCATAGGGGGGACCCCTTGTAGGAGAGGTGGCGCCTCAATCGTCTTGGCTCAGTCCAGTACGGAGTTTTTTTTTTGTGTGCTTTTTTTCCCCCCCTAGAATTTTCGTTTCCCCACATGCAATAACACACAAGCCAAAGCCTTCCGTAACACTAGCACATGTTGCCATCATTGCCTTCCTAGCCCACCTTAGCTTGAAGTCGGAGGATGCTGCTGTTCAGCTCTGGTTCACGATGTATAGAAAATTATGCAAGATGGCCTCTCACAGGCTGCCTTGCTTTGTCAATCCCGAGGTGAGCCTCTTCCTTGCTTAGGTTGCAGACAAGTAAGCCTCTTCTAGACCTTGACATTTTTTTCAGCCCATTGTATTTCAACAAGCTTGCCCAAATAACCAACTCTAATGCATCTGCTTCTGGTCACATGCAATTTCACACTCAAAGTTTTGGCACGATGGAAACAATGCTGAGGACAAGAATGACAGCCCCTCGGACTTCACACTCTAAAGGCAAAATGGTTTCAACTGCCTGTTTTCCAGCAAGGTCCACTACCAATTTCATTTGCATACCTGCCAACCTGCGAACTTTAAAATTTGTACAAATCAGGTAGACAGGATGAGGGAAGCGGGGAAGGGTGGGAAACAGCGTGCATTTCTTTAACTTTTCCCTGCAAATACAACTTTTGCAGGATAAATATGCACTTAATGATGATTTATCTCTAGACGCAGACAACAGTTGCAGCAAACTTGCAACAGCAGAGTGACAGACAACACATTACTTTTAAATCTCAGTGACTATTTCGGTGACAGTGCTGTCGCGATTCTGTCTAAATAATCTTGTTCAAGGCAAGTACCTCTCTACCTTATGGTGTCTCGTGCTACCACAAGAGGGTGGCGCAGGTACCATCACAACTTTTGTTGTTGTGCATTGTTTTTGTATTGCAACCTTGCACCGCCCGATCTCTCCACACCTTTTTTAACATTTTTTGCAAATGGGATTTCTTTTTTTAAACTTGACGCAACATTTGTAACTTAGTAAAACAAGCCCTGATTCGTAAACTTTCAAAAAATTTGCAAGACTTGGCAGGTATGCATTTGTGATCATCTGGTCTCTGTCATTTCTTTGCCCTCAGCACCATGTTTTTAATGCCCGATGTTGCTCACTGCATCTTCTCAAAATAAGCGGCACAGAGCAAATTGGCTTCTCGTGACTGTCTAGTGAGAGCTGGTGCTGACATGCTTACAATCACTTGAAGGCATGCCTTCCAAATCGGCTCTGAGACGTTGCTCAATAAACAGCAATTTGATTCAACTTTATGAGCAAACACCATAAGGTGTAACATGATTGCAAGGAAGTGACGCCCCGTGTACTCCAGCAAGGCAGCCGCCATAAATGCCATCTGGACAATCTCGCGAACAGCAACTCCAAGGAACGCATTTCCAGCACATTTTCTGAGTGCCATTGGCCTGCCGATTTCGCACCATGCTTTAGCAGCACCATAATGTGGTCGAAGTGCACATCACATGGCTTCTTGCTTTAATTAACCATGTGACACACACTCTGGCGAGGATGAAAACTATGCCTCACAGCATACAACAGAAACAGCCATGCCATACGTCATGCTGAAATTACAGTCTGAAATGCATTCCATGTAGGTGCCACTGCATAGCAATTCAAATGCGGTTTCTCGGATCACGGACTCTAGAGCAACTTGTCAAGGATGGCAGACAGCTGAGTAAGTTAGTAGGAATTCGTGGTAAGGATAGGCAGGCATACAAAGCACCAATACGATAAGAACGAGAAAGACTGCGTTTGTGTTGTCCTTCTCGTCGTCCTCGTATCCATGTGTTGTACGTCTTGCCTCACCGTAGCACCTTGTCAGGTAGTAGATAGCAATGAGTGCATTGTTGCTAGTGGCCTCACTACAGCATCATTGCAGTTTGCTCAACAAAAACTGGGGCGCGCACGACCAGTGCTTGCTAGCAAGACTACAATGGACAGACTGCTGTCTTGTTTTCATGTTCCCTCTATTAAACGTGTTTCGGTGTCTAATACTGAAGCTCAACAAGTGTTCTTTTCAGCGGTACCGCACTACTTCAATGACGCTAATTTGGTAAGCAACCAAAGCAAGCAGTAGTACAACAAACTATTCTGGCCTGATCCTGTGCTGATGAGAATTGTAAACGCTGGCCTTAGCAACGGCCTTCAACGCACCACGCCTCACCTCACTGTGTGTTCGCACGAACGAATGGCGAACTTGACATGATAAGGCTGTGCTGATTACAAGTGTAAACGCTGGCCTTAGCAACGGCCTTCAACGCACCACGTCTCACCCTGTGTTCGCACGACCGAATGGCTAACTTGACGTGATAAGGTTGTTTTTGCGAGTACAAAATTATTGCAAGAAAAAAGGCCAACAACTATCTCAGACTTGTGCCCTATAACACTGTGCCTAACTACTTTATTTGCTCATTAGCAAGGTTGGCCTATCCTTAAGTATTCAAACGTGCCAATTCACTGCAAGTATTTGCTTTGTGACTGCTGTATTCGATAAACCTAATATCATTCAAAGCAGTGCTGTCACAAACATTATCTGATTCTGGCATTCACAGTTTCACTACAGTGAACGCACTAATGCGGGTAATAAATAACAAGTCTATAAAGTGTTCCTAGCGCAAGTTATCGCAACTTTCCACTAGGCTTCTCATTAAGCAGGATGTATGCCAGAATAGCCCTACACAGTTGAGCAAGCATTAAGTTTTTTTTTACTTTTCAGCATGGGGTATTGATGAGCTCAAGTGCTTGTAGAGCCGGAGATATTGAAGAGTGGTCGGGTCTCAAAAACACGTCTTCACTGGCATAAATACGATACCTTCTGTGAAATAATTAATCAACATCAATGAGTGAATGATCCCCACAATTTGCTATGTCAGCTGCCTCTAATGCTGTGTTGCCACAAAAGACCGTTACCGCCTTACGTGGTCATTTGTGCAGAAATACATGGCATTTTCTCCTGCCCCCTAGAACGGGTTTTCGTGCGGAGGAAACCAATCCCAACACAAGCTACCCTCAAGGCTGTTTCATATTCTGCAGTGTAAAAAAAAAAAATCTTTTATGAAAGGTATTTAGTGCATCTGGCAAACTAAGGACATGACCTCAAAATATTTTCTTCTAATACGTTTCTGAATGTGTCTCGTTTTGAGACAAGTTATGAGCAATAAAATGCTGCCCAAGACAAAGCTTCACAGTCAATTCTTTTTTTTCCTACATTCCATTTTTGTCACTGTGCCAATGCGGAGTGATGAGTCAGCAAAAATCAGCATGGCTTCCGTGGAAGCACCAAGAGTCCTTTTAAAGCTAACCTAAAAAACAAATTGTGATGCCAAAAGCATTATTAGCATATCTATGATGTCACAACTTTATTAGCACATTAGGAAGCTTAATTAAGTGACAGAAGAGGCTCAAATGTTCTAGAGAGCATTGCCTAAGTAGGAACTAGGTAGGCTTATTTAACACGTTCACAAAGTGTCACCGGGTCCCTTTCAAAAGCTCAAGAGCTGACAGATACAATCACTCCTTCAGCAGTAACTCTGCAATAGAAATCTCAACATGGCTGGGTGGAAACCACAGCATGTGAAACAGCCTTCAGATCCACACCAAAGCCTGCATACTGTATTTATTGAATTATAAGGCGGTCACGATTATAAGGCGAGGATGCAATTGGGGGGGACCTTAGAAGAGAAACTTAGTATGCACACCAATATAAGGCGATACAGAGTAGCTGACGAATTGTCATCGAAATTCGACGTGGATAGCCTGAAATAATGAATTATTAACACAGCCAAAATAGAAAATGGCAACCATGAAATAGGGGGGGAAGGGAGATTCAACACGCGGAGAGCGGGTTATATGCAAATTTTGCCTTAGGAGTGGCTTCACGGCAGCAAGAATTTGTCCTCTGAGTGTGGCTTCACCGCACCACAGTGCGCGCTGCTGTAGAGCCACACTGTAAGGCGAAATTTGCGATTGCGTGAAGCCACACCTAAAAGCAAAATTTGCGTATAAAGTGGGCGGTGACTTCGAGGCTGAAAATTCTGGGAAAAAAAACCTCGCCTTATACTCGAATAAATATGGTATGTTACACAGCCTCTCCCACTGTTGCTCAAGTTGCTGTGCAGACAAAGATAATGAAGACAGAAAGTCTTCCGTCGTGCATATAGCTCTAGCATGCTTCAGCTGTGGCTTTAGAGTGTGTGCGGCACAAGTTAAAACGAATAAAGTACAAGGCCTTCTGCCTAGAGCAGAACCACAATGGGCATGTTGTAGTGCCAACAGCTGGTAGCAAGGCGGCAAGGAAGGCTCCGGCCAGAGTGCTACATAATGTGCTGGTTCAACTAGAGACACTGCATATGATGGGCAAGGCTCCAAACTGATGCATTCAAAGGCCTGTCAAGGATCTCTTAAGAATGTCAAGGATCCCCCGTACCCATTCGCCTGATAAAGCTTGGCCTTTTACGAGAAAAGGGATTGAATGTTTAGAGGCCGTCATCTGAACAGTAAACAGCAGAGGCGCCGACAAGCAGGTGAGGTATCGGCCATAATTCTTGACGTACGCTGCACGAACATCTTTCCTAGTTTCAACCCCCTGCATTCAGCACTATCTTGACAAGACTTGTGAGAAACTTGAACAGGCCTTAATGCATCATTCCGGGGCCATTCGGCTGTGCCAGAAATGCTGCCCAGTGAGCAAGCCTAACACTTTTTTTTTGTCAGTCTCGTGCAGCAAACATGTAACTTGCAAAAACTTGAGCTGCTTAAAGAAGAGTGCACTCGGGCAGTAGCCTCAGCTTCTGCATCTTCCAAACTAAGGTCCTGCCTGACTAAAATGTCGCTCAATCTAAGCATGATCATTTGAAATAGTCAACTTCCATTATTCAACCCTGATGGGACCAATTAAATTGATTAAATTATCCTGCGGGTCGAATTAAACAAAATGCAGAAAGAATATCAATTGACACCGCTGATACTTTTGGCAGTATTTGACCGATTCTAACAGGACCCCAAATCAAACGCAAGCCCGCTTTATGTAGGTTTAAACTAGAAGACAAATCTAGAATTGACATGAAAGCTCCTAAACAAAGTAGAAATCTAACGAGCACCCAATTTTTCAGCAAGAAAGATGGGAAATGGTCTAATGTGCGTTGCACAATGGCAGCCAGTTTTCTAAGGTGAGCTTCGCCGCATAATCTTAAAAGTCAGCTTTGCCGCAGTACAGCCGTGTTATGCGGTAAAGCAAACGCCGCGAACTCTGTTCTTGTTTTGCACACTAGCTATTGTATCACGCAGGTAACTTTTAGCCCAATTTTCATTGGAAAAAAGTTGTGTATTAGGATTGAGTAAACACTGAAATGAGGAATTGTGAGCTACCATTATTGCTTGAAAGTTCCTAGACCAGGTCGAAAATAGGCATTTTCGACGCGAGATGACACGTTTTCACTGCCCTTTAAGCTTCGTCGAGACATGCTGCCACTAAAAGGGTCATTATTGGGCTCACCATAGGGTTGAGGCGCGAGCAATGCTGACTGGTAAAGTTAGAATTATCGGATAAACACCAATTTTAGGACCAAAATAACAAAATTCTAGCCTATAGAAATGCATGGGCACAGTCCCGAGACCTTCGACTGTAATCTAATTAACCGAAAGATCTAATTAACAGGAGCGAATTAATAGAAGTCTGCTGTAGCACTTAATTAACAAAAAGCTGGCAAGAGGTCTGAACGGAAAGCAAGCATGGTAAGCTAGCTGGACCTTCATTGGCCCAATGACTTACGGTGATGACACTAATTGGCTTTATTTTTTCACAGTTCCTAAACCTCTTCCTTACCCCACTGTAGGTCGCTTTATTGTGCTGATAAAGTCTGTTTGGCAGCAAACATAAGCAGCAACAGCTGCAACTGCAGTCGTGCAAAAAAGGCTGAAATTAATTCTTCCTCAAACAAATTTGCGTGCCAACTACAGCTGTTTCACTTGCAACGTGAACACTCTTCTTAACTCCTACAATAATCTATGGCTCAAAGTGCATAATACTTTTTTAAAAATACACTCCAATACAAGCTTCTGTCGTATACATTACAAGAATGCTTAGAAGTGCAACACACTTTACAGAGAAAGCTAGCATTGTTCACAAGCACTGACTGGCTGCCAGAGATTACTGGCAAATGAATCAGCCTTTAGGACTGTTAACAATATGCTAAACTACTTGCACTTTGTTGGTTAACAAGGAGAAATTCAATGCAGTGTAAAGCACTCGACTTTGATGGCGCCAAATTGGTTCTAACTAGTGACCTGTGCCGCAGATGTCTTGCACGTGGCATCACAGGTGCAAATCAGAGCACTACCCAACATAGCTTTAAACAGCTGTGGTGGAACTGGGCAAATAAAACACAGCCTTTCAGCATGGAGTTTCATACAAACTTATTCTGAGGGCAGCAGGGCACCAGTGCCTAAGTACATTTTTCATAGCTGCAGTTCATTAAGCAGGAAAATGATGGAAAGCACTCGCTCATTTTGGCTAATAGATTGAAGCATAATGCAACTAAGGCAGCCCAAGTTCCCTTTGCGGCGATAAAAACAGTCCTGACTCGCTGCTTGAGCACTCTATTATATATGTTAAGAACAGAAGTTATCTCTAGAAGCACTACACATGCCATGGCAATGCAGCCTAACTGAAGGGTTAAGATTTTTTTGCTTCGAAACATCGGATGTCTTCGACTTGTTGTCCTCGAAAGGCCAGAACTTTCCAAAAAGCTGCATACATCAACAATCAGCTGAAAGCAGCGCCTCAGGCAATCCAGGACAACAAATAGAAAATACCAGCTGTTCCACTACTCATACAATAAAGGTCATTTCATTAATGGCAGAGAGCATCACTGCAACAATATGATATAATTATGTGTAAAGGTGCTTAAAATAAAAAGTGAAGAGCCCCTTTATGGCAATGGGGCAACACTACTGAAGTACGAAACAGAAAAGGTAAGGTAAGCTAAAAAAATTCAGAGAGCTGGAGGCTAAAACCGCAATATAAAGTTTAAGCTGAGAGTAGCTTTCTGTACATATACGCACCACATTTGCACTTGGGTTCCCACTCCACCTTTTCTACATTCAACTTAACTGGCAGCTGCGACAAGCGTCAGAAAAAAAAAAAAAGGCTGCTCTCATCCTAACCACGCTGTGTGTCTGACCTGCAGCGAGCATCTGCGAATGCAGCAAGCTCTGCGTGATCCCTGTAGTTTTAGCGCAGCTAGGCAGGCATCGTAGTAAGATGGGTGGTCAAGCCAATTTCAATACAAAGCCTATGCTTTCCATCATTCCCAGTGCAGTCGAACACTTGCCATGCTAGTTTTCCTTTTCTACTCTGTCTCAACAATTCTGTGCAGTGCAGCAAAAGGCTAGAGCTCATTTTTCAGCTGTGCGCAACCGATCCTTCTGAGAAGTTTCCATCAGAAGCAAACAATGGAGGAGCCATTCTTTTGGTTCTTTATTCCAGTTGGCTGTTACATCCCGTAGTGTTTCACTGCACTGCACACTGCACAAAGTTGGCGAAACGGAGTACAAGTCTGTACGTAACTCTACGGGTTTTTCCAACACAGCGGCCCCCCGACAGCATCGCTGCAAGACATCTGCATAGCACACGCAGCCTGGGCAAGAGCACTTCAGCTGGCACAGCCGAAGCCGCAAAGCACGCGCACGCGCGCTTTCAGTAAAGAGACCCTGTTCCCGGCACCGACACAGAGAAACCGGGAACGGAGTGGGTTGGCGAGGAAGAGGAGGAGGTGGTGGGAACGAAGAAAATGGCCGGAGGGCGGCCACTCTTGCAAGTGGCCGAAGCGGCGCAACGAGGGGACGACACCTTTGTAAGTTCCTTCCACCGAACCGCTTCGGAGAGATAGCGAAACTCCACAAATGCAAACCCCCTGGAGGCACCTACAAAGGGGTGGTCACAGAAGCCAAGGGAGCGCACCATTAGTACTTTTGCCACTCGGGCACCAAAATAATAATAAAAAAAAGTAACAGAGCGAGTGAGTGAGAGAGAGAAGCACCACACCACCGCGGATGAACACCACAACAACGACAAAGTGTGCGCTTCCGACAGGGTGCTCGGCTCTCCCCCTGGTGGTACGACGGCAAAGTCTGTTGTCCTTCCTCGTCCCGCACGAGAAGCTAGAGTGATTGTTTCACTGTCATCAACCCAGATGCTGGTGGGACACTGCTGGCAAGGCTTGGCCCGAGAGAGTTTAACCCGAGCTGTGCAAGATGCGACAGCTCTGGGATGCATGGCTTCTCTGTCTGGCTTGTCCGTTGCTTTTGTCGCGGGTCCATTCGATTTGCCTGCACTTCCTGAACTAGCTCAGGAATTCACTAATGCTGTGCAGCGGCCGACTGTTACATCTTGCTACAGAGATCAAGCATACCAAACCCAACATCATGATGCAAGAGCAACATGGATGCACACACACGGGACAAAACACCTGCTGAACCACCAAAACTTAGGCTTAGCACACAAGAGCAACACATATAAGGTGCCGTGTGTGTATCGCCCAAGCATTGGTTGGGTTAAGCCAAATGTTTGCAGTATGGTAGGTGCTGATTATTGCTGTGCGTTTCACAAGTGCAACATGCCAGTGGATGCACTTTACAGTCTGTTTCATCCTGCGCAGGTTTCTACAGTGAGTGCCAGGCCTGCTCTGTACTAGCACAGAACTTGCATTGAAACTACAGCAAACCAGCTCACAAAGTGCAGGGCGAATCGAATCGAATGGACTTTGCGTGTTTAACAGGGGTTTCCAACAATGGCTGGTGTCCTGTAACTTTTCATTCTGCATGGCCACAAGGCACGTAGCGCCGTATGTTGACAATTTCAGTGCCTCTCACAACTGTCAGACTCGGAAATGATATGCAGAGTCTTCTACTTTTCAGAAATAAGTAGGCGCTCCTGTACAGAGAAAATGTTACACCAAAATTGCAAAACATTTGTTCACATAACATAAGACGGCACTACATGGCATCTAGCAAACATGTTCTGCTCACCACTTTTGGCATCCAAGAAAGAATCTATTTTTGACCCATTCACTACTTTGCATGGCACACACTCCCATAGTGGGACAGCCTAGCATATGCACCTTAGCTCGCATTTCATAACAGTAAGTCACAGTTAGAACTGTGCCTGTCTGTCGCCATAATAAAAGGTGTCAGATCATGAGCCTATTTTTATGTCTACTGCAGGCGATCTCCATCCTGCTTTGCATCAGTCGACTTTGTCTTATGGCTTATCGCAGCACCTAACCCTCTGCCTTCCTTGAATGCACTTCCCTTCCCTTGGCAAGCATTCTGCTCCACAAACAGACCTATGACTCTCTGCTCTGCACCTAAATAGGACTGCACAACTGCATTTTTTCCCCTTAATGCCCCCTTTTTGCTCTAATCCATCCTGCCATCATCCAGACACCTAGCATTATGCCTATAATCTTTTGTTCCATTGCTCGCTCTCGCATACTCGGCCACTTAAGTTTCTTGTTGGTGTGCAAGTTCTATTGAGTGCACGTGGACCACGTAGCCATTACCCCCCTCCAACTTTTGCGCACGACTGCCAAAACAATGACTCAAATATATATATATATATTTTTTTTTTGTCCTTAACACTAAGCAAAAATGTGTAGTTGTCTCCATGACTTCCAACAGATTGCATTTTATTTGTGCTCAATTTTTTATCTCTATTACTAACTGAAAAGACGTAGCAATCACACCTACATGGCAAGTAAGTCTCCTACATAACACCAAAAACGCATAAAGAATGAGACGCATTACACATCCATTGCAAATTGAACCTGGACATTTTGATCTTAGCTACTGGAGTAAGTACTAACTAATGCAGTTGTTCGCTCCAGTGATATAGGTGTGCTATCAGGGATGCTGCAATAGAGGGCTACAGGCCAACCTGAATAATCTGTAGTTCTTTACTGTACAGTACGGTGCGCCATTAAAGCAAACACGTATTTAATACTTTGTCGATTATCTCCAAAAAATGACACAAAAGGCCCACAAACTAATATGCGATGCCTAAATGTACAATCAATGGATATGGGCAGCTTCTTAGTGATTGAAGTAGAGAAATGCCTGAGCTATATTGGCTTTATTACCCGTTACATGTTCCCCTCAACAGCAGACTGTACAGTGCACCAATAAGTGCGTACAAAGGTGTTCTATGACAGTGTCGTTGATGCCACCAGAAGTTTATCAGACAACTATCTTCCTTATGAGTATACAGGAGGCAGAGAATACGATGTAATGAAATATTTGTTTTGTGGGGTTAAAAACAAGCTAGCAACCCAGATATGGCCCCCAAAATATTAAAGGCTAATTCAGGCCAGCTTTGGTAGTGAATGGGTCAACACTAGGAGTGTGCAAATTGTGAAATTTCAACTCAAATTGAACAGTGCTTATGATGCAGTGTTATGATGAGTTTTATAACCCATAGCTTATCCCATAGAAACAAACAAACACAGAGGGCTAAATGCCGCACAAATAGGGGACGAAGTTAGAGAAAGAGTGGCCTTTTATAGATTGCATAGAAAACACACATTCTGCAAACACAAATCAGTAAATTTATTTGCATTACTGATAGCAACTAGTAGAAAGAACATAATGAATGATGAAACAATTAAAAAAAAAAGACAACCAACATGTCATGCTTTTTAGGAGTGTGCGAATATTCGAAAAGTTTGAATATTATATATTTAATAAACATATTCAAATCAAAAACTAGATATTCAAACATGTTCGAATTAAATCGAATAGATTGCTGGCTGTGCGGGAGCAAACAAGGTTCTTAGCATTTGTTTCTATCTAATCTAAGAATATTGATTTTGTGCTGCTACCGAAATTTCACCTGTAAAGTACACTTGGCCACTAAACTTATAAACATTGCGGGAAAGCCAGCCTCTCAGTAGCAGGGGGCACAGTTTTGTGGACAGCGAAGGTGCACTTTTTTTTGCAGCACCACCACCAATTCTGAGCTAACTGCTTGACAGCAAGTGCGATGCCTCGAGTTTACGGGCATTTGATGCGGTATAATAAGGCACAGGCCGGCTAGGACAGCTACTGGGAATTACAAAATTTTCCAAGTTAACACGAGCCAAATACACAATGTTTTAGTATAACGGCTCACTAGCCTAGTTTTTTAACATTGACAATGTAATTGAAATGTTCCAACATAACAAATTAACCCAACCACATGTGCATATCATTATTTGATATTCGATTCAATATTCGAAGCTACATATTCGATTTGTATTAAAAAATTTGGATAATCGCACACCCCTAGTTTCTTTTGAATAATTGTGCACCTGCACCTACATGTTGTGTCATTCCATTTCATGTAAAGTGTACAGAACAGTGGAAAAAAATCCGCTCTATGTGTGATAACTTGATAAAGGTGGACATGCCATAAGTGTTGTGACAATAGCATACCAGCTAAAATAGAGTAGCCTACAGTTTGGAGAGGCATACCACGCACAAGCATTCGCACAGTAAATATTGCTCTGCAAACAGCGCATGCATGCAGCACTGCTTGCGGGGCTTCCAAAAGTTGCTCCCGCCTTACTCTGCTTACTCGGCTGTCATGTTCACTTTCCGATAGCCTCCAAGATCGGAAGCACACATTATCTCGAAGGCCTTGGCTTACATAGGGGGCTGGCACGCCGCATTGTTTCTAGCCGAAGCCTTAGCAGTGCGAGCTCCATCGGTAGGCCAGTTCCTTAGTGGCTCAGAAAACAGAGCCAACTGCATGCCCAATACAAAGTGGTAATGATCCAACCTCAGACAATGCTGGTGCTGCATCGGGTTCTCATCTGGTGATTGAGGAGTGCAGAGTGGCATGCATGCACAGCTCTCTCCGTTTTTCTCAGCGAAAAGGTCAGCGCACAAGGTCGGGATTGTGTAATGAGTATGTGCCAATGCGATTCCTTGTGCTTCGCCAGTGGTCAGACAGGTGCTCCGCCAACACTGTCAATGCGATCAGCCGGCCGCCGTTAACAGTGAACGATAAGAGTGGCATAGAATCGAGTGGAAGGAATCCTTACTCTATGCCAGTCTGGTGCAAGGCTCCTGCCTCACGTACTACACTGATCCTGAGCTTTTGCCGGTTTGCTCTGCATGCTAATACTTTGAGTAGAGCAACCTTGCTGCAACAAGGGTTGACCTTGACATGAACTGCTACAGAAACTCCGCATTAGTGTTTTGCATGTGGCACCGATGCTGACAGTGCAGCGCACAATGGTGCTACAGTCAACGTCTGATTTTTCGGACTCCCTGGGGGACGTACGGCCGAAAAAATGAATGCCTGCCTTTTGCTGCCCCCAAGGGCTGTAAATCGAACCAGGCACGTCCGAAATAGCTCTGAAGGCCTGCCAGTAAACTATTAGGCGCATCGGTGCTCGTACTGTGAGAAGGCAGGTGCACGCGTGTATAATTAAGGAATGCATACCGTGTCCTGTGGCAATTGCCCCTTCCCACTCTTGGTATGCTTCACCGCGTAACACTGATGTATTGAAGAGAAGCTGACATTCGGGAACCAGCATTATGCAACACGTCGTGCTTTCTGAGCTTCAAAGCCATTGGCGAGGATTACAAAGGTGGCCATTACGAACAGGCGCCATTTACTAACAGCGGCCAACTGTTTCAATGAAAAACACGGCATTGAACAGGGAGACGCTTGGTAGCGAACGTCGAAGTAGCTAGGCCTAGCGTTGCCAGGGTGGTGGCTACGGCTGCCAGCGAATCTGCGTGCAAGAGTGCCAGTACGAGGCGGTGAGATAATCAAAATGGCAACAGCGGTGGCTTCAGCTGATGCCATTTCGGACCTGCGGTCATGGCAAAAAGTCCGAAAATTCAGATGGCGAAGGTGTTTTGCGTCCGCAATTTTAGACGTTCTGATACATTGGCTCTATGGGGTACCTGGCAATGCTGCGAAGGCATCCGAATTATCGGACACATCCGAAAAATCAGTCATTGAATGTAGGTTCGCAATTTGTTTCACAGTCACATGCAAATCTCCAGAGCCCCCTCTGGCAGGATGAGTACATTTGATGGCACTAATTATGCTTTTTAAATACCAGATATTTAAAAACAAAATCAAACTATTTGTCCAATAACATTTGGTTAAAATAATTGCACACTCCTAGTTAAAAACGCGACTATAGTAGTGTTGTAAAACCTAAGGTGTCATTATGATGGCACCTCGAAGTTTCCAATGAAGTTAGAGAAGTTGCTATTTTATTTGCCCTTTCCGAAAGCAACCTGCAATATCTCAAGTCCGGATGACACAACTGTAAGCAGTGTACAGCTCAGACCACTCATAACGTAACCACTTACAGTGCCGGACTAGCTGTAATGCGGTCTTTTCTGACTCACTTTCACTTTCCCAAAGAACTCAATATATACCTATACTGCTTATAGTGCAGCCGTGTAAGTTGAAATACCTAGCCAACGAAAGCGAGGGTAGATCCCAGTCGTATGCTTCGATTCCTGGACACACGCGGCTGCTTGGTCTACATGTTTTGCACATGCATAGCCTTTGAAAAATGTTGTTTTGGGTTATAGTGCAGTACCGCTTATAGTGCAGAAATTCACGACTCCAGTGACTTACGTTATAAGCTGTCTATGCTGTACGACAGTTTGTGGAACTGATACATGAACTCAAAACAAATGTCTAATCTGTGCAACCCCCTTTATAGTTATCACCCATCTATTACAAGACCTACGAGAAGTGAGACTTCAGAACAATACATGAGGGCTTTTTGTGTGTAATGATTCTGACATTTTGAGAGCACTAAAGGAAAATATTAAACGAAGTTAGATAACTTATCTGTCTTGAGGTCTATCATTGTCTGCGTGCCAATATCCGACTTGCTGCATAGCGAATTGCCACCGCAGGTTCGCTCCGCAATTTGGAACGCCCGCACGAAAACCAAGGACAAGACGTATTATCCCCATCACCTTCTCCTCTGCCGCTTTCTGGGAATCGCCACTGCTCTCTCAACTCGCATCGGCGTCGCTCCTCGAACCACCCACCTCACTGTAAAACATTTTGCCTCCCACTTGCCTCCTCACTCCCTCTCTCGCCTGCTCTCACATCTTGCCTCAGTCTTCCGGGCGGTGCCAGACATCCAGGACGCCGACGTCCCATGAGAGAGGTACCATACTACAGCCACTCCATTTTCAAGTTTCATCATTTTCTCGATTACAAAAGCTCTGTTCTCGCTATGAATTCATCATTACTGAAGACCTATTCTTTAAATCCAGCTCGACTTAATATTTTCCTCTAGTGCCCCTAGGCTACAAAAAAAATTTATTAAATGTTGGCATTCATTCTGTAGGGCAAACATGCGCTTTCGATGAGCAGCGAGACCAAACACTTTGCACTCTCTTCGCAGTAATGGCACAACACAGACACATTCCCAATGAAACTCTTTTGAGATTACGTCTGTACAAGGATTGATTATTGACTTTGAATGCAAGATGTGAAGGCCCTTAATATGTTACCTCATTACCTTCACATAAGGAAGGTACCTTTCTAATGTCTAAGTACCTTAATAGGTACTTTAATTTGTCAATACTTGTCCAAACGTAATCTCCAAACTAGAAACATACATCCGATGCACCGTTTTCTGTGAAGCTAAGCTCTGTTTACAGTGGGTACAACAGACGGGAATGTGTGATGACAAGAAATGTGTCACAGCCGGCAGAACTGCAATTGTCGGGTGCACATAACAAATTGCCCCCTTGACTAACAAATTATTTTCAGTTTTGTCCAAGCCATAAGTTCGTAATACTGTGAGCAGGTACTACAACTGGTCATTTCAGAAAGTGAGCCAAGAATACAAACAAGTCGAAACAACAAAAGTACAAATGCATGGCAACATTGTAAAACAAAACAGTAGCACTCAATCACAGCGAAATCAATTGTCACAAACAGATTTGCAACACACACAAAAAGAAAGGAAGAATAACAAAGGATGCCCACCTGTATCCTTGCGCTTCATAAGCCTGATGTCCTTAGGCTCAAGGCCATAGCGAACCACTTCATTTCGAAGCTGCAGACACAAAAGGTTGAATTAACAAAAGTTGCCTGCAAACTTGCTTTGGCCAAAGAGCATGTCTGCCCCTTGGCCAAACAGCAAAAACATCACATTTATCCACTCTAGGCACTATCAAAGTTAAATGCTAAAGTAACCATCTATGGGAAAACAAAAAGATGATTTTGTATGCACGGCAAAGGTGTTAACCAACCGACAAAGAAAGGAAGCCCAGACCTATTTTACAGATTATAATATAAGGCTTGAAACTACCATATACTCCTTTTCATACGTAGAAGGCAAAGCTGTGGAAGCTATGCAGGTAGTATGGTCCACTCCATATACAGTGAAACCACACTGATATGTTTGGTGTCGCATTTTCCCGGCTGCTACATCGCGTTTTTGCGGTCCCGACCTAAAGCCTATTAGCCCCTTATTGTGTTCTCATTTGATACTTTGCCATTCTGTAACGTTCACACATCTTGCATTGCTTTTAAATGCGGTGGTCAAGTAAATTTCGCAGTGCAGATGCAAACCTGAAAGTACGAAATGACGGAAGTATCAGTCCCGATAAGCGTGTCACCGCACGATTGTAGTTTTTACCGGCTCCCTAAAAGTCAACTTCGCGGCAGTACAGACGCGTTATGAGGTGAAACAGATTAAAAGTGGAAAGGGGCCACTGCCACGGAACATAGTACATGCCTCTTAATTACACACACGCGCAGAGCTGTTTCTGACGTTGCTGTGGTGATCTGGGGGCCTTCCTCACTGTTATGTTTTCCTGGCTGTTACAGTTTTTCTCTGCGCTCCCTTGAGAGACATATCAACAGGGTTCTATTGTATAACAACTACAATTTGTGGGCATAAGGCCACGCCAAATTATTTATTACATGTGCAGCCTCGTGCTTCCAGTGTGTGATATACAATGTTTTGATTGCAAGCGCAAGCGGTGTGGTACAACCGCTGGTCGCAGAAACATGCCACACTGCTCACTTGGTGGTAAATAGGTTCAGATCTGCGACACCTCCCAAGTAATAAATATGTCACACTTTGCGACGTCTGTGTGGTAGACTTGCTACATCGAATCAGGTGACACATGCCTATCTTTTCTATATGTGACATGTTACTTTCAGGTCGTGGATGCGAGCAGTCCCTCTGGAGTTAGTAGCGTTGCCTGCCACGTATGAAACAGGGTATGATAGCATTACAAAGGCCGACATTCCCCATAGTGGGGCACAGAATGCCACAGACCCCCCCCCCCCATTTACTGAGAAAATGCATGCCCTAATTACCTGTGGTGCCCACTAAGCAAGCACGAGGCAGACGACGAGATACCGACAAGACAGGTTAACACCCAGCACACATGCACTGCAGGCAGTGACGTGTTCAGAATGCAGCGGCAAATGCCCCATTACTGGCCTCCGAAATTGGGTGGCCTCACAAAATCTCGGAGGCCATGCTCTGGAATTTCAATCACATCTGCTAACTACCGGGTGCTCGCGTCATCTGCTAAAGTGTAATTTAAAGGCTGTTAATAAGAGAATAACGCAATTACTACCCATGCAGGCTCTGCCAAGATTGCTTCGGTGTGTACAATCAGCATAAATGGAAACGTCGACAAGAAATAACTGATCCGAACACCTGTTACGCCCAACGAAAGTGTGAGGTGCAATTGCTGTGTAGCCGATTTCTAGGCAAAAAGTAGTCCGAAGTACAAGTTTTTTTTGAAGTATTTCTAGGCAAGGAGTAGTTCGAAGTATAAGTTTTTTTTGAAGTCTGAATTAGGCCACTGTTGCAAATGCAGGTGAACCTGCAAACAGAACAAAGCATTGGAGTAGCTTCGGAATTGCTCGCATTTCAATTTACACTGACAATCATCAAGTGGAGTAATATAATAAATAAAATATTCATAAAAGAAAGGACCCCTTCCTGTAAAACCAAATATAACAAGAGTTTAAAGAAAGGGATAAATAGTAAAAATAGGTAAATAATATAAAGATTTAAAGAATGAATGAGTAAGTAATACGAAATACAGATTCAGAAATAAATAGAAATAAAATATACTATCCGGACAGACCACGACCAAGGGGGTGGGCAAAGGCATCAGTGGCATTATTTAATTTTTCTTTAATTTTTACGAATGGTCCATTTTTTTTTTTTTTAATCTTAGTAACCAAGCTTGAATGCTGAATTCTGCAATGTCCCTCGTATGTGTATGCTACTGATTTATTACCGATTTAGCCATATTAGAATTTAGTTGCAGTTCTAAAATCGGGAGAGCCTCTAAAATCTAAAGATTTCTTCCCTGCAATGCGTGGGGAGAAATTAAGTCAGCATTCTCTGGCTCACCTTCTAGACTGAAATGTGCTAACACTTCCCCACACTCCCAGCTAATGACGAAGAAAAGGTTTTTAAGAAGGCAAGTCAGGATAATCCCTGTCCTAATGGCTGTTCGATATGTGTGTTCGTACTGCAGCACACTTTGACGTAGCAGAATCAAAAGCCAGACTGGCTGATAGGGTTGTACCATCCACTTGGTATATTTTGCACGAATTTGCATAATATATGATCATCTGCATCCTCATACATGACCTTGGCAGTTCGTATGCATGGCACGTGACTGCAAAATACTTTTGCCCAGCTGCTGGGGTGCCTCCAGTCTACAATGATATGCATTTGGGTGCGTCATTGCTTATTTACGACGATGCATCCATCGTAAACATGTGCATCACTGTCTATACGCATCTTTATTGCAACATATATTAAAAAAGATTTCTTGCTTTGTTCTCACACAAATTTCGCAACAAGACTGCATTTTTATGGTCCAAATTTTTCAATAAAACAGCTGGCCTCAATGTCTGCTTTGCTCGTGAGGCAAACTGCTAACAGGTAACAAAACCAAACCCCATCTCTGCAGCAGCTTGTTCTTCCACTAGGAAGACGAACAAATGCCAATGTAAAAGGTATATAGCAAACATTTGTAATATGATTAAATGCCCATGGTCCTCCATTTTTCTTCTGCATAAAAAAGGCAACAAAAGATGCGGCCAAGTGCTTCACTGAATGTGGACCAAGAAATCACAACTCACTGAGAAACCTGAAAAAAAAAAAACAAAGCTAAGAAGAATAACTATCAAGAATAAGAACACAGGCCAATGTTTAGGAAACTTTTTCTGGAGTGCGGCCACCCTGCACAGAGCACTTCGCTGGGAACAGCCTTCGCTGCATTCTCGACTTGCCACTGACCACAGTACAAGTATTTACTCTTTGAATCTATCAGGCAATGGTTTCCAATTTTACTCAATTCACGATCCTGCTGAATTCTGTATAGAAGCATCCCAACTCCAACTCCAACTGATGCGTTGATGTTGCTTGTGCTGCGCAAATGAAATTTGCAACACACCGTGACATTAGCGACAGACGGGGGTTGGTAACGTGTATAGCTTTCTGCACAATACACGGCTTTCAGAAGACACACGTGTGCCAAGAAGAAAAAAAAATACTCACAGTTTTGCAAACACCACTGCTGTCTCTACACCTATGCAACATACTACAGAAGGTTTTTGTACAACACGAACAGGTATTTTGCGAAGTCATAATGACCTTCAAAGTGGCTACAATGGCTTCTAATCGCCATAACAAGTGCAGCTGCAAAGAGTGCTAAATCATTGAAGAGATGCACAATTTCCCTCACTTGTTTGTCTTACCTAGATCAATTTGGTAGTGGGCTATGCTCATAACTTTACAGTTGCTGCTATCGATAGTGCACACAGTATCTTGCATATTCTGTAATAGCAACAATTAAGAGCCAATGATCATTAGTAGTTATGACACCTACAATACACCTCAAAGAAATGCCTGCATCTACGTAGACGATATTGCATGGCCCTATGCGGTGAGATTGCAGTCACCTAAAGCAGTTTGGTTAGCGGCCTTTTAGATAAACGTAAGCGCACTAAAGATATATAAAAACGTTAAATTCTATGAGTAATTGCCTGCGCCATTACTGATCACGGCTGACAGAATCCACGGCTCAGTCCACCAACATGCAAGTTTCGCGAAATGAAGCATTTACCTCGGCGTCCGTCGTCTCCACCGGCATGCCCCGAACCATGATGGTGCTGTTTGGTATCTCGTCCCGGCGGTCCAGGACTCGATCGCGGTCCCGGTCCCGGTCCCTGTCACGGTCTCGGTCCCGACCACGGTCGCGGTCCCACGAGTGGTCGCGGTACGGCCGGTCCCGGTCTCGGTCACGCTCGCGGCGCCGGGGCCGCTCGCGGTCCACATCGTCGTAGTCTCTCCGCCGGTACCGGTCCGGCGGCTCGTCCAAATCGCGGTAGTCCACATCGCGGGCTGCCATGTCGCGGCTGGCCGGCGACTGTGGATTCAGGGGCGTTATAGGGGACCGGGCGGGCGCAGAACTGCAAAACCAGAAAACTGTACGTACCGCATCGTAGTCCCGGCGATCGTAGTAGTCCCGGTCCATCATCCGGTCGCGGTCCCGGTCCCGGTCGCGACCGCCGCGGTCGCTGCCCCGGTAGTCGCGGTCTCGGCCCCTGCTTCGCTCGCCCCGTCGGTCCCTGCAACGCAGCGGAACGCAAGGCAGCGTGATTGTTTGGTGCGCCAGACTCACTACAGCCTGTACGTTCGTGCAGATTAGTTTTGTCGAAAACGTTGCACCTGTCGCGGTCCCTTTGCCGCTCGTCCCGTGGAGGTGGCGGCGGCGGCGGCGGAGGGCCAGGCATCGCGGTGCCGTCGTAGTCGCCGGGCTCCATGTCTCCGTACTCGCGCAGGTACTCAATGCTCATCGCTGCGGCGGCGGCGGGCTGCTGCTGAGCTCCTCCTTAAAGCACTGAAGATGACGGGCCAGGGTTGAGACGCTCATAATGTATCCCGCAACGTACAGAACCCAGCATCGACCATCTCGACGATCAGTGTGCCTAGTAAACGTCTCCTATGCCACCGCTGCTTCGGTTCCTGGGGTGCGGAATCCCCGAAAGCAAGGCTCACCTTGATGAAAATGCTGCCGGATAGTTTCCTTCTTGAATAGACTCGCTTTACAGGTTTAGCGCCGGCAATTAAGCACAGGCGCAACACCTTTAGTTCGTCTGGGCGTCGTTTTGGTGTTTGCCGCGAAATGATAAACGCCACAGCATTGACCAAAATGGCGAATACGGCGAAAAGCCAACGAAAGGAAGCCGCAGGCGCGCACGAGCCAACAGCAGCCACTCACGCGGAAAGCTCTAGACCGTGGCCGTAGGGTGGCGCCACTAGCCATATAAGTCTATATAATTCGTAGTATTATAGTGATACGTAACGTTGAGTGTAGTGTACTAGTGTACTAGAATAATGCCCTAGTAAACTATAGTTGAGTGATACCGCTTAAAATCCGTGTATATTTAAAAAGGAAGAAAGCACATCCAGTAGCTTTAGAAGTTGATTGTAGGAGTTCTGTGACTTTAGTACCACCTTCAGAGCACCGTGCTCTAACCACGGTGCTCTAATCAAAACAATGATTTAGCAAGGCTTAGCTTAAAAGATCAGTTGGTTGTAATATATAGATGTTTTCTGCAAGCCTTGCATGTGGCACAAGGAAGACAACAGAAAAACTCAATGACATACAATATAATGGTCTACATCACGGTGGTCTACATAATCCCAACTCAAGAAAGCCGGCAGATCCCACGCCCTGTGGGAATCGATGTTATGCGAAGCAGTGCGCGGGGAGCCTACCATGGTAACGAAACGACCACGCGAGCACCAAGACGTAGGCGGCTCTTTCATGACCTACATGACACGCATGTCATGACATTCATGTCATGAGTCCTCAGGAGTCCCTTTAGCTACACCTAAGAAATCATAAGGCAAAAGCCTCAGTCATGCTCATGAATATGCGTAGCATGACTTCCAGCACAATCCTTTAGTGTTTCCTTCACTTAGTACTTACGTCCGAACCCATTACAGTGGTTTTTGAGTGTTAATCTTTTTTTCGCTGAGTCATTGTCCTTTTTGCTTAGTCATGCTCATGAATATGATTTCTACCATGATCCTTTAGCGTTTCCTTCACTTAGTACCCACGTCCGACCATATGACTTCTACCACCATCCTTAAGTGTTTCCTTCACTTAGTACCCACGTCCGAACCCATTACAGTGGTTTTTGAGTGTCAATAATTTTTCGCAGAGTCACTGTCATTTTTGCTGAGTCATGGTGATGACTATGACTTCTACCACAATAGTGTTTCCTTCACTTAGTGCCGACGTCGGAACCCATTCTAGTGGCTTCTCTGTGTTAATTTTTTTTCGCGAGTCATTGTCATTTTTGCTGAGTCACGCTCATTACTATGACTTCTACCAGCATTCTTTAGTGTTTCCTTCACTTAGTACCCACGTCAGAACCCATTTCAGTGGTTTTTGAAGGGTAATCTTTTTCGCTGCGTCATTGTCGTGACCTTCATGCCACGCATGCCTTGACATTTATGTCATGACCTATCATGTTGTCACTGTTGTCATACTATGGCAATTATGGTACCTGCCAAGTTAACGAAAGGACCATGAGAGCACCAAGACGTAGGCGGCTGTTTCATTACCTACATGACACGCATGTCATTTATATCATGACCTATCACTTATGTTCGTCATACACTATTGTCATAGTATGCTAATATTTTTGTATATACGAAGTTAACGAAAGGACCATGAGAGCATAAAGTCGTAGGCGGCTAGATAGATAGATAGATAGATAGATAGATAGATAGATAGATAGATACTGCCAAAGTAGCAAATGTTTGCCAAGAAATGCTTCGCTTTTAAAATCGACCTCGGCCGCTGGCCCAACATGGATGGGCGACCTGGCCGACCTTGGCCCAAGCTTGGTCAACAAGGTTGGCCCCAGGTGAGGATTGGTTATTGGCTTCCGCCGGCCGACTTATGGTTGCCAACATAGGCCCAGGTACAGTAAGTAGCCCAGGGCTGTAGGCCGACCTTGCAGACATCATCTTGTCCGACATTAATTTCCGCCTATATATTTCGCACGACTTGCGGCTGGCTCAAAGTACCTGGCCAACCTGGTGGGTAGCTAGCCATGGCCCTACAGAGCCCTCCTCCTCCTCTGTAGCATAGAGTTTCTTATAGTGAGAAACTCTATGCTACAGAGGACCACGTTCGGTCGCCTGAGCATTGGGTGCCGACTAATCCCCTATCATTAGTCGACCGCTGGCTGAACGTCCTTGACCAACCATTCACCAACTTAATTGGCAGCCACCCAGGGCCCCACCTTGGGCCGTCATTGGTTGGCCGAGAATACCGGTTGCCGAGCAACTACGGCCGTCGGCTGACCGCAAGTCGCAAGCCGCAGAGCCAGCCGCAAGTCGAGTGAAATATATAGGCGGAAATTAATGTCGAACGAAATGAAGTCTGCAAGGTCGGCCTACGGCCTTGGGCCTATGTTGGCAGCCATAATTCGGCCGGTGTACGGCCAGTAACCAGTAACCAACCCAGACTGGGCCCGCCCTCGTTGACCAAGCTTGGGTCAAAGTGGTCCAGGTCGTCCATTCACGTTGGGCCAGCATATGGCCGAAGTCGTTTTTTCAGTTAGGCCGGTAGTTTCGTATGCGCTATGCTTTCGACGGTTGGTTAGCGTTGAAGTGAGACGAGAGACAGCGCGAAGGTTAATTTGCCCGCTACTGCTGGCGTGCTTTCTCACTCTGACGTTTTCATCAGCCAGTTTCTGCGGTCATCGAGCGAGACATGTTCATGTTTACCTGTGCCCTGCGTGACACATGGTAGTAAGCGAATGTTTTTTTATTGCGATAGCAATTATATGGACACTTCAACCGGATTTCTGCCTTCGCCGTCACCGTGAGGTTCTGTATAAAGTCCAAGGGCGATAAATCGTCGCCGCGCGCCGTATGCGCGAGTGAAAGAGCGCGGGGGACGCGCGCTATCACGGAGAGCGAACGCACGGCGGAAAGCAAACGCGACCGTCGCGCGAAAGGCCGTGGGAGTATGGGAGGGAGGGAGGTGGGGCGACGCTGTGCTGAGGCACCAAATGCGTATCTTGCAACCGGGCGCAAGGGGAACTGGCGACTCAATCTCCAACGCGAAAGCAAGAAAGCGGGAAGGCAGCGCGGGAGGGGGGGGGCAGCTTCTCTGCCAACAACTGGGCTTGTACTTTGCCCGCTTGTGGCGGTCGCCCGCACCGTCTCTTATCTCCACATGGCTTTGATCTTTGCATGCGCTGTGCATTCGCCGCTAAGTTTCCGTTGAAGCGATAGACCGCACGAACCTTCGCCCGCTGCGGTGGCTGCGCTTGCTGCCAGCGTTTTGACAGTCGTCTGCGGTCATTCAGTGTGATCTATTCGTGTTTGCCTGTGCGCGCTGACACCACGCTTGTTAATTCAGTTAGTAAGCGAATTTGTCCAAGTTTATGCAGCCAATAAAACTACTATCACTACTCCGAATAGCTCTCTACTAATTTGCTATCGCAATTGATGTTTCGCCTTTCAGGCGAAACAGCAGTTTTTTCAGGCGCAGCTGCGACTTTTTTTGAAGTTCTATCGCCCAGATCGGCCTGAAAGAGGGTCGATCGAGGCGTCGCCCGCGTCTTCACAGAGCGGCAGCACACAGAAGTGCCCGCGGCACAATCGACCACATGCCAAGCCGCGTTTCATTCCGTGGTTTCGGTTCCGTTCGGAGTGAGTATAGTGAACTAGATAGGGGTAGTGGGACGAGGGCGATCCGGGAGACGAGGTCGTTTGCACGGAAACCGCAGGCGGCGCTGCCGCGCCTTTCACCTGAACCGCCCGGCCGTGCGCGCTTATTCGCCGCGGACTCATCGGAAGAGTACGATAGATCTGAAGCTCATGCTTCACTCCTGAATGCTTACATTGCTCACAATGTCAGCAAAAGGAGAATAAATATATTTCTATAGTGTTGTCTATAGTGAATAAACAGTAAAAAACGATGTACAGTGCGAATGACAAGGGCTGAGAGACGACACACACGCAGCGCAGTGCGTTTCGTCTCTCTGAGTTCCTGTCCTTCGCGCTTGGTATCGTTTTGTTACCATAGATTACAAACTAGCCCAAGCAACCACCTTTGTGTAAATAAATATTTTTGTCTCAAAAGCTCCCAGCCATGGGATTTTAGGTACAAATCCGCGGGTGTACCAGTACATCGAAAGGGGACCACCGGGGCGCGTTTCCGGCGTCGTGATTGCAAAAAATAAGAAAAAGAGAGAGAGAGAGAGATGCTCTGAAGGAAGGTATGAAACCATTTTATTCAGGACTAACGCTCAGATCACAATACCAGCGTCAAAACAAAACCAGGCCCCTAGGTCGTCCTGCTCAGCTTAAGGTGCTTAGCTCTCCGTGGCTTTGCGCTTCTCGAGCTGTCAATACCTTTGACTAAGAAGTGGAGTAGCGCGAGAACATAGAAAGAAACAATTCTCATGCTTCTTCCTTGTGAGCGTCGCATCCAACACCATTTGAGCAGAAGAACTTACTCTTTTTTACAAGAGCCACAACATCGCAGATGCTGTTCTAAAATGCTGAAGCATTCTGTGAATATGTTCTCAAGAGCTTCAATAAATGAATACAAATCTTGCGACGGATACAAAAGTCCACACCAGTCACACTGCTCAGTGTACTCTGAGGCTAACAGGTGTGACTTCTGTTCGCCTGACGTGGAGGATGTGCTCACATAAACAACAGTCAAGTTTTAGGACGCACGTTCTTGCTACGTTGCCAGCTACGTAATATACTAGCCGCGAGTCACTCCTCTCCATTACTATATATGATGAGTGGCTAGCACGGGTAGCTTCTACTATGGCTAGAGACTCTTCAGCTTCTTCTAACCTCCCTTGGGCGGGCAGCTCATCAACACTGTTTGGAGAAATGTTGGGAGTTTTGTCGTTCACGCTAAGAAGTGCATTTATGATATAAGGGGTGCCATTTGCACCGTCCACACTCCTTGCCATGTTGTTCAGTGACTCTCAGCTCTGTCGCCATGGAGTTTGGGAATTTCACTCAGCACAAAGGCACGATTTTCAGCGCCGTCACCTATGTCCACAGTTTCACTGGTCTGCAGGTCGTCCTCTTGCAGGCACCGCCTTATTGTCTGGCCGCCATGGAGATGTAAGGCAGCCCTTTTCCTTGTGGGCTGTTCGCGCGATGAATTTTTCGAAAGGTACATGGGGAGATCAGGCAAAATCGTGGGCACGGCGTCTGTCGAGAGAGAGAGAGCTTTCCGCGTGGTGTACGTACCTCTTTGCCTTCTATCACGTGTACGTAATCTCTCAGTACATACTTTCCTTCAAAATGAAGCTCGCATACGGCGTCAGTGGCATACAGCGGCTTGTCTTTGCGGTGTAGATTCCGCTCCCATGTCAGGCGCATTTCTTCATCCTCGGGGACACTGAACAGAGACAACTTCGGGGCATCTTTCACTCTGATGTACCCAGTCTTACAACCAGGCGCAAAGCAATAGTTCTTTCGCCGAGGTCTCCCTATCTCATAACTCAGTAAATCAGCCAACTCAACGCGCACACGCCACCAACAAAACCACGCACGTTCAACTACAATCGGTAAACACGTCGGGGCCTGTGTTTGCGGGTCCGAACGCGCGCGGCCATAGAATAAAGGCGCGGCGGGGATGCGGCTTCAGGTGAAAGGCGCAGTGGCGCCACCACACGGCGCGCGAATATTTCCGTGTGTTTCGCCTCGCCGGCGCTGCCCCTATCCGCTCTCCCTCGACCCACTACCCCTATCTAGTTCACTCTAGGAGTGAGCTTCGAGTAGCGTCACAGCAGAGCACTCACTACTCCTTAAAATTTAATACTTCACTCACAAAGAGTTAACTTTACAGGTATCGCACGAAAATCTATGGCACTAGTAATGTCTAGTTTTCTATTAAATTTCTGAAATAAACGAGAATAAATGAGACGTGAAAATAGTTGCAGGCCATGGCCGTTATTCTTTGCAATGCCTCCTCCTAAAAAACAATGCCTGGAACGTCGCTTGCTTTGCCATTGGAGGTGCGCTGCCGTGCGTTGCGAGCGAGCGCCGCGTGTTGGCGCTAGCGACTGTACTGCCGGAGTGACGCTGTCGGCAACGCTGTGTCGGCGCAGCTGACTACGCTACAGAAAGTACGCTACAGTGGCCAGAATCACTGTAACTACGCGTTGTGCAGGCGGTTGCTTGCGCGCTCGTGGCGTGCATTTGAGGTGCGGCGTAGAGCGCGCGCCTGCTGCGTGACAAAATTTTTCTTCGAAGGAAGACCAGCTCTGGGCCGTCCGGCAGAAGATGCCGGCCGAGTCCAAGTCCTAGCTTTTTTATAAGCTTTTTTCGACCGTCTTTGACAATGCCGTGTAATGAGTTTTGAAGTTTTGAGCATTACAGTCACTTGGCGGATTTTCGAAGAAGAGTTAAAATTTTGTCAAGATTGGTAAAATCGTGGTAAAAAAAATGCATGGCGAAATCGTGGTAAAAAAAAATGCGTGGCGAAGAGAGCTACGCTCAAAATTTAACTCTTCTTTAACTCGTGTACAGCGCCACGTCGCTAGCGCGTTGGAGATGCGTTTGAAGAACGCTGGCATTCTTTCTGCCGACGGTCAACCGTGCATGCTGTGTTCTTCGCTGCCGAACAGTTTCGCCAGAAGCTCGCTTATGGGCACAAGTTCGTCCAAATAAAGGCTACTGTTATCCCAATTCACCTCCTCTCTTTGCCAACTGACAAAGACCGTCACTTCAACGCGACAATATGCAGCATGAATGTCGTCTGGTGAAGCAAAGGTCACGGTAGGCAAGGGCGGGCGTGCGTCGTCTGCTCGAGTTACCATGGCACGGCGACGCGCCGCCGCCGCCGCCGCCGCCGCCGCAGGTGTGTTGCAAGCGTTCGCCGCGAGAGGCTCTAGGGGTTGTACTATGTGGAGAGGAGGAAAACGGAAAGGGTAGGGCGCCGCGTCTCCGGCTCACGTCCCAGGCATAGTTATTTTTAGGAGGCATTGTTCTATGGCCGTGCTATTTAAACGGCCGTCTGCTAACATAACACGAGGCGCCGGCGAAGTCATGCACAAGTTCATAAGCGTTTCTCCGTGACTTTTCTCGCAGCTACAGAAGAGCGACCTTACGTGCACCGGTGTTGGATTTGTACGCGAGAGCTGCTGACTTCTGTGCTTTGCGTTACTGTTGTGTGGACGTTGTCCGAAGGGGCGCCCGCTGATCCCGAGTGTTGTGGTTGAGCAGTCACCGCGATGAATCTCCGAGACGACTCGAAAATTAGCAGCGCTCCCGAGGGCCTCCGGAGTGAGATGTTTCGTCCGGAGGCGTTTCAAGAGAGCAGAATTCTGGCGAACGAAACCGGCATGGACCGCTTGAAGGCGATGTTCGATATGAGGTGCGGAGGCTGGGACACGTTTATTTAAACGGGGGCCTTCTTCGGTTAAAACACTTTGCGAAAACACTTTGCGATGATCACTTACGTGTGCGAGAACCAAGTGATGCCAGCGATGGATGCAGCAGTGATCACAGCTCGTTTATTGATTTCGTACTTTATTGATTTCGTACTTTTTCAAACTCCGAAGAAGTTTCAAAGTGTACCAACTAGCTCAATTTTCAACTCTTCTGTGATTTCGTACACTCGACAGCACGAAATCGTGTGCACAAATTCTCGATGCTCGGCATCATAGTTGCACGACTGTCGTCCACGCGCTGCGTTTTAATTACCACTACATATTAGATTAAGTTCTTGACGGTGCTTCCTGCCTGTAATGCAGATCAGAGCTCCGTAGTATCATACTGAGGTCGGAAACAAGCCGGAGCAGAACGCGTACCCAGTAGGCTTTACGTCACTGAATGTGGTGTATCGAGTTATTGGGTGCAACAGCATGAAATCGGTGAATCCGATGACTAGCAAAGTGATATTATTGAGAAATAGTTATAATTACGTGTTGGTCTGCTTGCTTTCTCTGAAACAGTCTCGGCGTGCAGTGTTTTGCATGCACCGCCGTTTTCCTAATCTTGTAGTACATGTGCACTGTTATTTTATACAATGTAACTTTACTTACTGTTTAAAGAAATTCACACTTCATAATATGCCTTGGAAAGCCATTTATTTAGAAGTGATAAGCGTTACAGATATACTTTGTTTTCCCAGTTTCTTTCTTTCTTTTTTTTTTCTCTTTGCTTTGTGAAGTTATTTCTGCTTCATGGGTGCCAGCTTGCATTGTATAATAACTTGTGTTACCTTAGTTCCAAACACGGGACAAGAAACAATGCACACATGCTTTCAAAAATGAAACGAGTTCAACCATTGCTCACTCAACAAATAAAAAGCACCCAGGAAGTTAGTAATATAAACCAGATAATAAGAACAAATGGCGATCAACCGATGCAATGCACGCCACAGACATTTAATCTGTAGGTAATTGTCCCATGTTTCATGCCAAAGTAAGAAAATCCATCATGACCACCAACTTGGCAAAACGTTCACTGCTTTATGCTCCATTTCATACTTGGCAGGCAATGCAAATGGTGCAGTCAAAGAAGTCTCACTTAGTGGGTTTCACATTGCATTTTCTTTTTTCTTTTTATCTGCAACAATTTCGACGACAGAACTACATCATATATTGAAAGTACAACTTAGGGACGTAAGGTTACTTCGAATCAAGCATTATTTTTGCACCAATGTGCATTCGGTATGTGACATACTATGTTTATGGTCACAAGCACAAGCGATGTGCTGTGGCCGTTGGTTGCTGAAACCCTTCATTTCTGGTCAATAATTTCGTATCTGTGGCATCTTCCACAAAAAAAAAAAAAAAGTACCTTGCTATGTAAAGGTACGAGAATATAATATTGCGTCGATATTACATGACGCATACCTTTAGTATCTGACGCACTATTGCAAAAGGGAGTCTCTATACTCGCGGACTACTGCCTTCTGTGGTGATTAAGCGAAACTGTCTGCACGTGTGTTACTGCGCAAAGTAGTCTTGCATAGCTTGACATTGCTTCTGGATTCTGGGAGCAGACACTGAATCAGTGTAGCTTCCACCTGCACATTTGCCAAAACGCGGAGGAACAAAGCAGAAAAAAAAAAAAAGAGGTCAAATTTAACACTCGGTGGTGTACTCTCTTATTTTGCTGTTGTAAAAGTAAGTATTTTTTTTTCGATTCCCCAGCTTAAACTGAAGCAGGTGAGAACGAGGAACTATTTTCAGGAGTGCTCTTCTGTGTGCGTGCTTTGCCTCCAAAGCTCTTGCTTCATTGCCACAGAAAGTTGTCTGCGAATATAACATTTGTAATGTTGCTTGCTGTGTATGAAACGGAGTACAGCCTCCTGCTTAAGTGCAAGGGGTTCACATTTACTTATTTTTTGTGCAGTCGTGGCTTTGGACCAGAGCTGTCCCTGGTGCAGTCGGCATGTATATACACTGCGTGCACAGGGGCCCTTATCGGTGGATGGAACTATGCCAGGACTGCAAGGGAAAACTACATACGCAAGAACCAAGGAACCACCTTCCTCAACCCTAAACAGGCAACGGTGGGTGTACCAGCAGTGCATGTTCCCAGTGAGTGTAGTGACATCGAGCAGATATATTGTTTTGTTATGCACCGTGAGAATATGCATATTATTTTGATCATTATTAAGGCGAAAGCCTTGTATGTGTCATCGTTCAGTCGACCTCCAAAGTCCTTGAGCGAAAACACATTGATGACATGAAAGGTGCAAAAACTATCATCTTCAATGGCTCATACCTCCATGGCTCATACTAAGTGAATTAAGTGGATGACTCAGGCGAGTTAAAGGCTATAGAATTAAGATTGATGACTAAGCGATTTAAGAGGACGAGTTAAGTGAATTAAGAGGGATGACTAAGCAAATTAAGGGGCATGTGTATGTCATGTGTCGTCTTTAATGTGTCGGCACTTGGGCTTTTGCCTTCAAGTCATCTCAGGGTAACATAAGAGACCCTGTGAATTTTTGCAATAGCAATTATATGAGCTCTTGAGGTGCGCTGGTGCCACCAGGCTGTTGCGGTATCAACGCACGTGTGCGGCACGCACATGGAGGGTTAGAAGGTCTTTGGAGAATTGCAGTGCTGAAATAAATTGTTTCTAATTATACAAGCTCCTCAGTTGACCAGACATCCAGTTCTAGATGGCATCACGTACGCAGATAAAATGACATAAATAAGCCTTTCTTGCCAGACAGACTTCACGTAAATTTATATTTCACCTTGTTTGGCAATGAGAAAATATTCAGCATTTGATTCCGTATTCAAGAACCTTCTTTTTTTAAATTTCGTATTTGATTCAATTTGGAAATTTCACTTTCAACATTGTCACGGTCTCAGGGTGGTAAACGCGACGCAAGGAGCGTTTGAGTTAAGAAAAGCCTTTATGGGGCATGATCACAAGAAAAATACAAATATTAAGAAAACACGCGTTATCAAACCAACATTCAAACCCTAACACAACAAACTATATACAAAGCTGGATAATTACAAATACTAACTTAAGTCCTCGCACACGACGTATAAACAGTTCATAATATTTACATGAAGTCCCTTGACATGGCCACGTCACGTCGTCGTCGCTGCTTCCGGCGACACGTTGTTGGGCCCGCTGATGCGTCGTAGAGTCGGCGTCGCTGATTCCGACGTTCGGCCCTCGGTTGAGCTGGTCAGGAGGTCAGGATGATGGGGTGACCAAGGCGCCTGGATCGCCCGGTCAACTCCGCAAGCCTGCGGATCGTAGCCGCAGGGAATCCGGGAAGCAGCGCCGTCAGCCCGTAGCTGCGGCTTCCGATGGGGCGTTCGCTCAGCTCGCGGGTCGTGGCCGCGGCAGCTGAAGCACAGCTTCCATTAGGTTGCCGCCGTCTCCGCGATTCACCCGTCCTGTTCGGCCTCCAGCTCCTTCTGCCCCTCGTCGTCCCAGAGCGTAGCTGGGCTGCTCTCTTCGGCTACGTGTCCCTTATCCCATTGGCCACGTAGCTGCGCGTGCATTTTTGCGCTTCTTCTTTTGCATTCATGTTGTATTCCTTTGAGACGCTCTGATTTTCTAACTTCTTCTTTCTTTATTTCTGTCACCGACTGCACGTGTCTTCTTGTTCTCTTCTTCTGCTTTTTCTTTTTCTTTCTTCATTTTGTGGCTCATAACATATGCCCACCTTCAAGAGTTTTTCCATGTGAAAAACTGCTTCTTCCTTGTACCGGATATGTCCGCCGTCTTCACACGTCATTGTAGCATTAGCCCTTGATGGCTTTCACCATTTTTGTCATTTGCACCTCTGGGTACCTTCCCGCGCACCACTTCACTTCACTTCACTAATTCACTGCACTGTACACATCGTCGAGATCACCATTGCACACAAAACAGTCATTGCCCAATACTCCTAAACCACAACACTGCTAGGGTAAACCCTTAATAACACTTGTCACGCTATATACTATGAAGTTCTTGCCGGAGCAGAGTGGGCGAAAGAGGACCCGTGCTGCGGTGATAGCATGCCAGGTATTGCGTGAGGGGAGAGAGCATCGCCACGGCAGCACGTCACTCTCGCTCTCAGAAGCCTGTGTTATCCGCGCATTCCTTGTCTGCGCAAGGTCTTGCCTGTGTTCTATCTGTGCCTCGGTAAGGCAAAATCAAAACGTACCAAGTGTCTCAGCGCACTCGCTTGCCCGCAAGGGGTTCATAACTCGAAGGACCGCTCAGCGGCGTTCAATTGGGCATTCACAACTCCTGAGAAGTGCTTAGGTGTCCTCGGATCTTTTGTTTTGTTTGTAAACGGGTTAAGGCTGTACCGTTGTTATTGCTACTCTCCCATTGCTCCTCATCCTGGTTTCCTTGTGTACAGAATTCTCAGTTACCCTCATCTTCGTCGGTTTTCGTGATGCAGGCATGTTTTTGACTCTGGGTTACTGCAACGTGTTACTCGTGTTACTCTGGGCATTGCTTTTTTTTTTCATTAAAATGTAGGTGTTCGCGTTAATTTCTTTCTCTACAGAGGGAGCTCCAAGATACAATGTTCCTGCAATTCGGCAGGGGTGCCTGGAAACTTGGCTGGAGGATGATGGTCTTTTCATCGCTCTACATGTAAGTGAAATGTTATTCTGAAGCCGAGAAAGGTTCAAAGTATAATAGCGCGACTTTTTGACGGGGACAAAGCTCAAGTACATACAAGGAAAATTGCTGACTTTCAACTGGGAATCTTCACCGCACACAATGTATACATGTTGCGGAAATGGAAACAAACAATTGAGGAATAAGGAAAAAAGAGCACCACAGATAAGAATACCGATGAAAACGTGACTTGCTATTGCCTGTACCGCTTCGTTTGCAATAACGGTTCACAGCTGAAAATAAGTACTTGTGTGTTGTTCATTTTTGTACACATTAAAATGTCTCGCTCTTATACTTTGAACTACGCAGAACCATTTAAGCAAATTTTTCACATAGCTAGGAGAGGTTGCTCTTTCTAGTTATATTGAGGTTTCGATTTGCTAGTTCTCACAGTTTTCTGAAAAAAAAAATACATTAGTATTCACAAAGTTTATATTTTAAGTGAATGTGGGTAATAATATGGACAATATGCAGGCAAATTTTGAAGTTTATGCATCAAATAGGGCTTAAATGAAAATTACTAAACCATCGTTTTTGACCCGTTTAGAGGTGCTATAAGAAATGCTTAAAAAGCTACTTCATATTCCTGGAAGGACCATAAATGGGAAAAATTTCATATTCTTAGGAAATAGGGACCACTCTATATGTGACTTGTACCGTAAGTTTGAAGTGTGTAGCTTAAATATGTGCGTACAAAACTGTTACTGAATACTGGTCTGCATCCAATTTTTATGCTTTATATGAGGCGTGTAGTTGTTTTCCTCAGGCTCTTAGGTGAAATATGCGAGGCGCAGTGTTTATATTTTGTTGAAGAGGGAAACTAGTTGTGGAGTGGCGAATGTTAATTGTTTAAACAGTGTAGGCTAATTACAGACATTTTAGAAAGCAAAAGTCCTAGAACAGCTGTGCAAGACAGCAATTTCAAATTATGTAAAAATAAGGCAAATGTTAAGTTTAATATGTGACAAAACTTTCATGTTAGCAGCCTAATTAAAGTGTTGTAAATAATTACTGAACCCCAGTTTTATTTCTCTATTTTCATCCATCCTAAGTGGTTCGTAGTTGGTTTCTCTGATGTCCCTGCTGAATTAAAGCAGGCACCTTGTTAATAATTGGCGAAAGTAACAGACACGTTATGGGTAATGTGTGGTAAAAATTTGGAGTGCATGGGTTTATTGCAGTTCTTACAATAAAATACATATGAAAGGGCTGCAGAGTGTCATCATTGTATTTTACGAGCGGCGCGAAATTAAACATGCTGCCCTGGTAAAACTACAAACGCTACCGAGATCACATTTAGCGAAAACGAGGGGGGGGAAACTATGACGAATTTGTGTTCGAAGTCAAATGCATGTGGATAGAACACAGCTTTTGTAAAAGATTCTTTTAGTAAGTGCTTGAAAGCATTATATGATAATGTTATGCCGTGTTTCTCAGCGTCTCAATGGAACTCTACTTTATACGAACTTCATATTTAGCTAACATAAGGGGCATGTTGTGGGTTTGTGCGTAGTCAAAATTCACAGTTGTGGGGGTAATTGCGGCCTGTACAACAAGTTGCATATTTAGGTGCTCCTAAGCATATAGAATTCAGTTTTACGACCTTTTGCTTGCATGATGCATAGCCACTGCTGCAGTTCAGCTCAACATATTTACGCCACATTCTCAAATGGAATGGATGGAAAGCACTCGCCTTTGTAACAACGTGAAAAACATGTGCACATGTTCTGAGAAACCAGCACCGCCGGTGCAGTGCGGAAGCCCGCAACAAGAGAGACAGAAGGCCTACAAACTGCAAAGAAAACCACGCCAGTTTGTTCGTTGGAGCACATCGCGCCCTAACTAAGCCGACCTTTGCCTCCCAAGGTCACCTACAGGCGCACGCACACCGAATGCGAGCGAGTGAATTTGTGGCACCGGCAGTCGTCTGCTCAGGGTTACTACTGGTAGCTCGTTACAGAGCTGCGCGGCATATAATTAGAGCAGTACGTAGCGATTACTAGTGCTAAAATGTCTGTCGCTTCTGTTTCTTAACATTATTGATTGAAATCTGGGAAAACTTACAAATATGGGACGATGTCGTATTGTTTGTGCGTCACACCCTTAGAAGAGTGTGTTAACGATGGGAACGTGCCTGCCGCGTCATCTGCTGTGCTGCCACGAAAACTGCATTTTCTCGCTAAACCGTGGAGCTATCGCACTGCTGTCACAGCCAGACAAATCACCCCCTAAAATATTCCTTTCTCTTCGGATGAATTACTGCCTTTGCAAAATTCCTTAAGAAGTGCTCGAAAGCAATAAATGTAGCCAAAAGTTGTCAACACGCCAGTCATTTACGGGCACCATTTTAAAGTACAGTCAAACCTCGCTAATACGTAGTTGGCCGGGAACGATGTTTAGGTACGCACTAAACGATGTACGAATTAACCTCCAATGCCAGTTTAGCGGCTAGTTACCGGCCGGAAAAGAACTACGTCATGATGCCCTCAAACACACGCACTCAGACGGGTAGGCAGCAAAAAATTGGTAATCTTCACTTGCCGCCGTGGCGGCCTCGCCGCGACGACAGCATCTTCGAACTCGATAAGGCCGCGAGCCAGTTTGTCCGTGAGGCCCCGCTTACTAACTAAATGAACAAGCACGGTGTAATGCGCGCACAGGTAAACATGAACCCATCTCGCTCGATGATCACGGTAATTCGCTCTCAAAACGCTGGAGTGCGGAGGCCGTCTCTCGCTTCAACACGAACTGTCGAAAGCACAGTGCATACGAAGCTACCGGCACTAGTTGCACTTCGTCTGCAGTTCGCTTTGAAGATTAACCCGCGCGGGTGCACACTTTCTCCATGTCGCAGATTGCTTTCAAGATACGGCGGTGGCAGCCGCAGTAAACGCCTCCCTTTCTCGCCTCCCCCGCCGTGCCTCGCGCGGAAGCACGCTTCCGCCCTGCCTTTCTTCCTCGTGCGCGCGAGATGGAGTCGGCTGACCCCCGCAAGCTTTCACTCGCACATGCAGCGTACGGCGCGCGGATACGGTGTTGCCGTGTTTGGACTTTACACGGAACCTCAAAGCGACGTCCACGGTGACGGCACAAATGCGCTTCGCAATAAAATGTGCTTCTGCGCGGTTACTACTTGAATTGGATCCGACGCCGACAGCGAATTCGAACCCCCTAACGGCAGCTTCTCCGTGTTACCGGGAACCTATCTCGAAGGCCATGCTTTTGTGCGCGGCAATCGGCAACAGCTGTATGACGGTGACAAGAACTTTAATTGGTCCTGAGAAACTGGCCAGGGGGAGCCGAAGGCTCCCTCAGGTCAAGTCGGTGGCAACAGCTGTATGCGCAGGAAATACGTACTGGCGGCCATGTTTTAAGTTCACTATCGCTGGCGACTGTCGTCCAGGTGTCGCAACTCGAGAATCGAACGTCTGCGCACATGAGATCTTGCCGATTTTGTGCCTGCGCATGTAGATAAGAAACAAAAATAGTACGCACTAACCGTTTGGTGGGCAATGAGCGACTACGGCTTAAGCGGTCAGCCAGTACATGGGGTTCAATGGGGGCTGGGTGGGGGAATCTTGGCAACTACGTTTAAACCGCAATTACGCATCAAGCCGGTACGTATTAACGAGGTTTGACTGTATGTGATTTAATTAGAGGCAACTGAAATTCTTATTGCAATTGCACAAAATAAACAGCTTTGCTGGCAATCAGGTTGTGATTCTGCAAGGTCGCACAAGTCTGCCACAGTTTTTTTTTATCAGGAGATTGGCACTAAGAACGAAAGGGACAAAGAAACTTTCATAGATGTATGCCAGTCTGAGGGACTTGTACATCAAAAGACTTCTGTGCATATCATTAGCATTGATCACTCGACAAGTGTCACACATTGCCTTAGTCCTCGTGATGCAGACAGCTAACAGCTGAAGAGGCTGTGCTCGTGTCATCTGCTAGTGCTGCTACTTCACTAACTTTAGCAAGCTTCTTGTCATTTAGATTCCAAGGGTAAGTTGGATATAGTACATGCTTTTACTTTGTAATGATCAGCGATGTCGTACCTATGTTTATTGCTACGTGACATCAGCAAATTTTGTTTTGTGTCACGATAGCGTCACTGACACTGGGTACACCACATTTAGTTTTAAATCAAGATATCTTGTGTTCCCCCCAAGCTCCCTAAACCCGCCAAGTGTCATTCTTTTGTTCAAGAAGTGTGTAGAAAAGGTTCTACAACTTCAGAAATATGTCAGCACTCCTTCAACTAACTTGGTGCCTGCACCATCTTTTGCAACAGTATACCTATGTGGCTCTGTGAATTTCATGCCGTAGCTGTTACTTCTAAGACGTGTTATAATTTACACTGTTTTTTTTTTCTGTTTCAACCATCTTTGTATGAGGATGTGTGCTAGCTAGGGAATCCTATAGGTTGGGAGCAGTTGCATGCTGCTTCTCTTCACACATCTGGGAATTTCAGCAAATTTACATTTCTCAAATAAAGTTGTGTAGCATTTGAAGGGGTAGTGCCAAAATACTGAAATGTTTGTAGTTTCGTTTGTAATGGGGAATGTAATACGCACTTGGTGGTTTCTTTTGTACGTTGGATATTATAATCCATGGTTACACATATTTCATGTTTTCTACTGCAACATGCAATATTATTCTTCTGATAATAAAGTTACATAGTTGTAACGTATTTTATACCTGCATATAAGTAACCCAATTATTACAGTTACATTCATACACCTATCTCATATGCGGTAAGCATGTGTATTACATTAGACTAATAACTAGACATACAGATAACTCGTCCAAATGTTTCTGTAAATATTCTTTCGTTTTTGTGAGCTCACTGTTTGATTGATTGAAAAGTATTCTTAGTGTGATGTAGGCTGGGAGAGACATCCTTCCATTGGTTGCTTATTGTGCCTTGAAACTTCTTTAGTCTGTCATACTTGTTACATAGGTGCACTGGGTGCACCTTTCATGAATGTGCTGCTAATTTTTTTCTGTTGCAGGACCGTTGCAGTGGCAGGGTTCACGTACAGAAATAAATTTGGCATCACCGAGCATGTTGCTGCTGGAAGTAAGTGGGACCTCTCTCAGAACATCTGCACAGCTGGCTGTAGCTGTCACAGCTCATTTTATTGCAATAGCATTTTGAAGGTCAACACCGCACTGTACATGGGCTGGTAACATGGGGCAATCACACGAGGAGTGTAAAGTTGGTGTAGGCCAATCATTGTACAGTTAAACCTCATTATAATGAATTCAGGTCTGACACGAAAATACATTAGTTATATACAATATTCGTTATAAGCATATATTCACTACACACTGATACTGGGGGAAAAAAATGTATATTTGCTTTGTTATATCCCATAATTTGTTACATTCATGTTCGTTATATCGAGGTTTGACTGTACTAGAGCAGAATGTGTGCTTGAAAGCACAGCGTTTCCTACTAAAATTACTAGAGTGAACTCTGGTTCTGTGATCGATCAACTACCGGGGGAATGACAGCTTGCACGTGGACTTGTCTAATTTATTTACTTGTGGCTTCAAGCACTCTTTTGGAATTTGTTTACTGTGCTTTGTGTGCCTTTATTGGCATATATATTTCGAAGCAATTATATTTCTCCAAATGAAGACGGCAACAAGATTCTCTGTGCCAACGCATAATCACTGCGAATTGTTGCATTTATAACGTAATAGTTTGTTGAAAGTGATCAATTTGCTAAGTCACAAAGCCACATTTGAAGCCACAAGTACCAATAGTAGGCAAATCCGTGTACAAAGCCCGTCATTCCTGTGTTGGCTGGACCACCATGCTTGCAGTTCCCGTAGACGCTAGCACTGCAGTTTCTTCTAGTGATTTTAAGCGAAGCTTGTATTAGCTCACTTGTGTCGGGGTCGGTGTACGCGTACGTGGTATCACCATCAGGATTGGCTCGAGCGTCGTCGTCTTCTTCCGCAGCTGGCTCGTTGACGCCCCTTGGTGGCTTGTGCTTGGCATGCGCTCGTGCCACTGCTCCTGCATTCGTCATTGTCGTCTTCTTCCACAGCTGGCAGCGTTGCCGCTCATCATTCCAGTGTTCACTTCTCTTCTGTCGTCATAATGGCGAAGCCCCATTTACGGGGGTATGAGCCATTGCTTTAGAGGGTATGAGCCATTCACTGTCTTACGTAACGGACATATTTAATTTTGAAGTAATTTAATTTCGAAGAATTTCAAGCAGCAATGGAAGGCGAATGCTGCTAACCACGATGTTGAGCAAACTCGAGACATCGAACGCAAGTGACAGCGGCGACGAGCAGAGAATCGAACAACGCAACAGAAGGAAAAGTTGCACGAAAAGGAAGGAAAAGTAGTAGGTCAGGTACACATACGACAGGCTTTGCTTACCCCCATTTACTCAACAGGAGAAGAGCTGGTGATTTTTTTTTTGTAGAAAACTTAATGCTTGCAAGGGCTCCAGTGTGGGTGGGCCTATTACGCTACCACTGAAGAACATGAATCCTTGTAAGAAGCTTTAATATGGTTAAGCTGATTGTGAACATTGGTGAACAGTATGTGTTCTTACAGGTGTTTTAATACAGTAGCATTATACAAATGGAAACTTGGCATTTGGTGATGTAGGGAGGTATGAGGGAGATGTGTACCTGAAAATAACTGGAATGTTTTTCTTGTACAAGGATGCTTTGTTCCTTCAACAAAACAGTACCCGCTGTTAGTGTAGGACATTCTGCAGAAGTTTCAGGAGTGCAGCAGATTTAGAACAAGATGGCCATCTTGTGGTCGACATTTAGTCTAAGCGTACAAGCCATGTTTGGCAATAATGTGATAAATTTCTGGATGTGTACCAGCAAATATGTTTTGTGATTAACCCTAAACCTAACCTGAAGTAGTTTATATGTGTCAACATGGCCAGAGAAAAATTCTGATTCCTATTGTACATGTCCTTTTGTGTATGCCAAATGAGGTGAAATTTTGTCACAAAACAAACTAACATGTTGTTGACTTATAAGAAAAAATAGTGCTAACTCTAAGACAAACCCTGTATGGAATCAACCGATAAAGCATAGTGTTGTAATGGTGGTCGAGTTACCGAATGTTTGTGGATTTGTCAGCAAAGAAAGGTACCTTTGTTGGACACTTACTGGATCAGAGATTGACACTTAGTGTCAGTTTGTGGCCACATGACCACTGAAATCGTTATTACATAAAGTCACCATAAAATGCTGAGACTTTTACGAAAAAATACATGTAGAAAAGAAGCGAGGAAGAAGCCAACAAAAGGAAAGACTAATAAAAATGACCACACATTTAATGGGTACATGTAAGCTATCAGAAATAATAAATCAATAATTAAAAACTGAGACACACTGCCTGGCGCACATTCAGGGAAAGTCGCAACAGTTCATGTGATTGACAAACCTGAAACAATTTATTCAGCTTGAAAACTTTTCGGTTGTTTTCGGGTACACCCTTGTATATCCTTGGTGGAGCAACTGGCGAAGCGATGGAGCACCGAAGTAGGAGCAGTGGAATGGTGCAACATAAAGGGGCAGGTGACCTAAAAAGTGGCAACGGGTGTGCGATGGCCACGCTGGATTGGGCATTGCTCTTCGGCTACTTTGTTATGTTAAAGGGGTTGTAATAAGCCTCTATCTGTGGTTTGCTTAAATTACATGTATGTGTGTATCAGTAGGTATGGGGGGTGTCTGCCATTAGGGAAAGCCTGGAATTTTCAGGGGGAAAACAGGGAATTTTCACCTCGATTGCTTTGAGTCAGGGAAATTTGGTACTTACAGTGGCTGCATAAGATTTAATTGACTCTGATAGTGCATTTGAACTGACTTACAGCCTTCTGGTAGTAGTTCAAAATTTGCAGCTGGCACCACCATTTTTCTTTTCTTGCACCTAAAGCGCTAGTGTCATAGACTGCCAGGGAATTTTCATAAACAGTGAAGGAAAGCTTGGAACAATCAGGGAGCTTGAAAATGCCAACATAGTAGACACCCTGATATGTTAATTTTGTGGTGTGTTCATAGTAGTGGGTGCATGTTTGTGGTATGCAGTTGCTCACTGATAGTTTGGACATAAGCAATTATTTGGACAGCTTTGCGGCACTGTCACTTGTCCCAAAGCTGTAGTGTACAAGGACGATCTGAATTTTGGACACCTTACAGCACACTGTTTAATAATTTGAACTCTGCCTGCACGACCATATGTGATTTGGCCACAGAGTCGAGCAGAAATAGTTATGTTTTGGTTTTGATACATCACCTGCATAGTCATTGGCCACGTTGCTGGCGCCTCCTGGAATCCGTAACTAGAGAAGGTTAGTCAAGCCAGTACTTACCGATGCACCCAAAATGCAAGAAGAATGAAGCTGCTAAGTTGTAAAGGCTGTGTTTGTGGTTTGTTCTGCAGGTTCTGTGTGTCCAGTGCTTGTTAATATTTGAAATAGCGGCACGGTCCAGGTAGACTTCATTTATTACTACTACAGTCTAACCCGTTTATAATGAACTCGATAATTCCCCGAAAAATGGTTGTCATAGCAGTAGTTGGTTTATATTGATTCGTCCTTAAAAATGCTAAAAAATTAAGCACACTGAAGCAGGCATCAGCAATTACAATTCGGCAGCATTTTGGTTCAAAAACCAAGTTTTCAGTGTCATTTTTGTTCTCAGTGCGTTTCCACACCTCGCTGCAAAAGAACAAAAGGCATCGCCGTATAGCTCTTTCAAAATGGCGCCCTGTTCCAATCCTCTGTCATTTTGAAACTGTAAGCGCAGCTGCCATTTTTTATTCGAGAGCTTGTGATAAGTTTTACTGCCAGTTGACACGGCTGTATTCTGCAAAAGAGAGCGAAGCATTCTAGTTGGCAGGAAGCCCGAACTTCGGCAACTACGGTGGCATGCCGCCATCCTGCGAAGGCCTCGAACATCGTGGTCTCGGCATTACGACTGCACGTCAGCCACACAAGAGCCGTAAAATTACGGTATCGCTTCGGGTGGGGAAAAAATGCGTTGTTCGAATAGTAGAACGTCACTGCGGACAGTTATCAGCAATCGGCAATGTGGAAACAAAGCGTCATCGAACCGTGATCTCCTGATAACAGTGTAGTAACTACCGATCCTTTGCAACATTGCATGGCGGCGGCCTGTGGTCCAGCGTTCTCGCCGACTTGGACTACGTGAATATCGACAGTAACGACAGGAACGCTTGAGTGGCCACTCCCATAATGGAAGGACATAGATGATTGTTCCAAATCGTTGAAATAGGCGTAATGCATGTGGTGCCGGACGGACAGTTGCACAAAAATGAAAGCGCCGCTGTCGTGGCATCCAGTATCGCACTGGCGCATGCGATATGCTGTTTGGATGGATAGTATGAGCGTCCCCTTAAAAACGGGGCAGTGGGTTGCACCACCAAGCTTTTTTTCTTATTGTGCCTAATTTATTACGTATCCCTCCCCCTCCCCCTTTTTTTTACAGCAAAAAAAAACCTTAGCATCAAAATTTCTGAACCGTTATTGGGAATTTTGTTTTTGTACGCCTCTGATGTTATTGGTCTCCCTACTTTTCTGCCACCAAAACTCCAATAGCCCTTTACTGCTGTTTATGCTGTTCGCCTCCTCTCTAGAGGTGTGCGTTGAAAGTGAGTGACCTTCTTTGCAGCTTCTGAAACCCACGCGCGGCGGTCGCTCGCTCATATCGAAGGCCGTATCATTGTCGCATTTGGACTGGAGCGGTGGGCACACTTCCGTGCTTTGCTACTTCACGGGCGCCCTCTTTTTACAGTGACCGGGTTTGATGCGTTCACCGTAACAGTACGGTGATTAAAAAAGAAAATCATTCGTTATATCTGAAAGCCGTTTCAATAGGCAGGGTCAAAATATCATGAACGCACTGAAATGCAGGTCTTATAACCGATAGATCGTTATATCGTAAACGTTATAAGTGGGTTTGACTGTACTACAAATTTTTTTAGCTCAGAATCACCGTGCAGCTTCGAGTGGTGCCAACTCCACTCTCAATGTCTGCACCAACAGTGGCAGCTATAAAGCGAGGGAAGTGACAGACAGTGATCGTCGCAGAGAATCGCACAACCATTCAGCTATTGGAGCATGTTCGATCTCTGTTTAAAGGCCACCTGCGGCAAAATTTTGGTCTGCACAAAAAGTTCAGTTTCAGATAACGTATATATAGAGCTGCCTCAGTGCAAAATAGTATTATGTTTGAAATGCTAGTGGATGTGTCACGAAAGGCTTGGTCACGAAAGGCTTGGTATAGATGTCTTCTATACCGAAACTGAAAAGAAAGAAAAAAAAAAAACATCGCCATTACCGCTCGCTGGAAGTGACGCACGACTAAAAACGTGCTCCCAAGCTTGACCTCCAAGATTGGCTGTTGCCTTTGAGCTCCCCCTATGCGCTAAAAATCTCAGAGGCAATATGCTGGAACTTAACATCATACCTGCCACTCACCAGCTGCATGTGTCGTCTGCTTCAGTGCTATGTAAAGGCATCATATGTAAAGGCCTAAAGGAAATTAGACAATTACCAACCAGCCCAGCAATTCGCCAAGATTGCTTCAGCAGTATATACTGCTCATTTATAACCGAAGTAGCATAAGTAAAATTTTTTTGCAGCTGGCATTTAAGTTGTCAGGGAACTGAAATGCGGTGCATGCATCGGCTGTGCTTTCTTTGATCTGTAGCGACAGCACGATAGCAGTTGAAATGCAGACTGACCAGGTCGCACCCAAATTCATGCGCGTCCAGCAATCTGACTTACCGGTTGGCGAGTGTAAGAGGAACAAACAAAAAGCACTAGTCGTGCTGTTGCATTTCCATTGGTCATCGGTGATGTAGACTCGTAGACAGTAGCAGTCGATTATATCATAACTCACAGGGATCGTGGCATAGGAAAAGAATCATTTGAATGTTGATAGGTAACCATTCAATGATAGGATCTCATAATGCGAGTGCATTACAGTTGTACATGTGAATCATGAGAACTGCTGAGTTTATTTTTCTTTCAGGAACTGGGCAGACCCTGGTGCCTGTTTAGTAACAACACATGTCCTCAGCAATGTTAGAAGTCATTAATAGATGCCGGCTGTTGTTTAATTGCCTGTGAGGTCTTTTTGACAATGACAATGGAGTTTATTCTCATAAGAATACACAGAAATGGACCTTAGAACGAAAATCCACAAAACATGGCTTGAAAGGGTTTGAGGCCTTTTATTCAGCTATCTTGATTGCCAAACTTTGAGAGACTGAAACACAAAAATAAGGCCAGTCTTGATAAACAGCGAATTTGAAAAATTTTTTTGACGAGATCGTATCAATATCAAAATTTTACCGAAATTGATATTTGCTGGGTGTGAGACTATTGTAAATGTCCGGCATGGATGTCAATGCTAGATGCATTTTCAGTGCTGTGGTTAGTGATCAACAGGATGTGTGCACTAAATGAAGCTTTTATTTGTAAGAAATTGAAATTAATTGCTCATACCTGTGCCTCATGCGTCCAAAAAAAAATGACCTTAACTACTTAATGCCTTAAAGTTTGATGCCGTTCCCATGGTGTTACATGAACGTGGTTAACCCCACAAAGCCCTACGCATCATTTTTGATCCACTGCATTTGATGCTTAAAAACTCTGATTTAAGCACTGATTTAAAACCAAATGTAGAGCCCATACTAGTGTATTTGATATGCCGGAGGGAGTAAATTTTCTTTTCATCTGCAGTGGAATCGCGTTGATACGATCTTCACGGGAACTGGAAAATAAAGCGTATTATCCGAAAATCGTATCATCCAACGTAATATCCAACCAAATTGTATTATCGTGAAAAGAAAAAAAAAACCATATCATCCCAAAAATGTATTACGCAGAATCGTATCATCGAGGTTACACTGCAATTTCATTTCGTTTTTGTTATGATTTATACATTTCAATTAAACATAACAATTAAAGCCCCTTATGCTTTCCTTGACTTCAGTGTCTGTTGGCTTTAAAATGATTGTGGCGTTGTGTGTCTCAACTGTGGCGTCCTCTTACGCAGCACTCGCAGGCTTCGTCTACAAACTCAACATGGGTGTTCGTGGCTCACTTGTAGGCGCTGGGCTTGGAAGCCTACTTGGGTGAGTCATGTTCACAGTGCAGCCATTTGCAGCAAGTGCAGCAAGTTGGTTGAAAGAATGGGTTTGGCGATGCCAACCACCTTTCCAGTTCAGTGAGGACACTCACAAAATCCATCTGTCCATAAAGCATCATCATACGGTGGTGGCATTTCTCGACGTGTTGCTTTGGTCAGCAGCTGATGCTATGTTGACAATCCCGACAAAGAAACAAAACGCAAACAGCCAGCCTGATAAACAGTATGCCGTATTTACTTGCATAATGAGCACACTTTTTCCCCCAAAAATATGCACATCGTTAGGGGGTGCGTTCATTATGCAGGGTAAAATTTTGAGCAATTTTCCTTCCATGACCACCTCTAAAAATGTTGCAGTTTCGCCTGAAAGGCGAAGCATCGAATGCGATAGCAAATGCATAGACAGCTACATGTTGGCAGTTTAAATTTGCAGGCATATAATTTTTGTTGGCCGTTTAAATTTGCAGGCATTCGCTAACTATGTAAATTAACAAGCAAGGTGTCAGCGCGCACAGGCAAACATGAACACATCACACTCGATGACTGCAGACACTCGCTGTCAAAACGTTGGCATGAGGAAGCGCAGCAGCAACAGCGAGTGAAGTGACCTTCGTGCTGTGTATTGCTTCAACGCAAACTGAGTGGCGAGAACGGAGCGTGAACGAAGGTATAAGCCGTCGTCGCACCTAGACTCGGCCCCCGACGGAGATCGCTTTCAACATAAGCTGCGCATTTTCGCCAAATGTGCAGTTGCTGCGCCGCCCACCTCCCTCCCCTCCCCCCGGTGCCACGTGCACGACGGAATATGGCACGTTTCCTCCCCGCTTTCCTTCCTCGAACGCAGGAGATTGAGGCAAGATCGTTGGCCCTGATGGCAAAATGTGCCTGGAGTGTCCATATAATTCCTATCTTAATCAAAGTAGGAGACACGGTATGATTCGGCGTCTGATACGACGTCTGATACAATTGTACCCACTGAATGCCATATCGGATGCCGAATCGTGCCGTGTCTCTCCTACTTCACGGCAGCAATTTCATGGTGCGATCATTATGCGAGGAAAAGAAAAATCCACTTCTTGATTGGAAAAGGGTGTTTGCGTTCATAACGCGAGTGCATTCATTATGGGAGTAAATACAGTATATTGACTGCTGGTGTCTACTAACACGATGGCTTTAGCGAAACACTACATTTGGTTTTAAAGTGACCACTAGCGTTCTTTGAAAGTCCCCCTGAATGCCTATTTTCTTTTTTGTGTCTGGCCAAATGCATGCATACTCGGGAATTCCAGTTTGTGTATGGTGGGCTGGCTGTGTAGCTGCACGATGAGCTACGAGGAAGCTACGCATTCTTTGGATGGTTCATCACTGGGAAACAATGATGGCGTTCCTTCTCACGTCCAGTCTCCGGCATTGCCAGTGTTCATCTTGCATCACGTATAGATAGAGGTCTCGTGTGGGTTCCACATTAGTGGAAAAAAACACAAGCTGTGCACTGGAATTTTGTGCTTTTGATGACCTTGTCGGGATAAGGGGGATGCCCACGGCCCTCTGCCTCGGCGCACTGAGCCCCGCGGTTGGCACATGCCTGCGCATCAACTGCAGTCCGGTACAAGCTCGAGGAAACAATAAACGACAACCACGTGTACACTCGGAAAGCATTTATTACGACTGCAGCTAACAGCTAGCTATAGTTGACTTCTTTGAGGGTTCCCTCGAAGAGAATAATACACTAGGCAAAGAAGGGTTTCTGACTTACCAACTGTGGAATACGGGCGGCCGCGGCGTTTGTCGCGGCAAGAACGCGGCAAGAACGCGGTTGACTAACCACGTGCGGGAATACTGGAGCGGCGGCGGAGACTTCCGCCGTCGCCGCTTGCTGGGGACCAGAGACCCCAACGATGTCAGCGGGACCTCACGTGACCCACCCGGTGGCGCTGATAGCGCTTGCGATTCCCGTGCGCCGCCCGCGAAAGGAAAGCTTCCCCTCTCCCCACCCTCGCTGGCTCGCATGCGCCCGACGCGATGTTCGCCGCGCATGCGGCAGTCATGGGACCCAAGGATTCCCACATCCCACCACCCTTAAATGTTCCCCTACGGCGGAGAAATGGCTGGGAGGACGGCGTTGACGAAGTGTCCGGGCAGATGCGATGGTAAACTCGCAAGAAATGGCAGCGTCCGCGTCGATAGGCAGCACGGTCCTGTGTGGTGGCCGCCCAGATGTCAACCACGCTGAAGATGGCTTGCCCTCAAGATGCGCGCCGCAATGTCCTCCTGGAAACGGCGGGTCAAGACTTTCTCGAAGCGGCGTGCGCGCCGGCACGATGAACCTCGCACCGACGCATCCTCGTGGGAGTGTATGATGGTGGGCCTCCCTCAGCGTGGCTGCCATGTGCTGCTGCATCGGACCGCGAACAGGGAGGGGCCGAGACAGCAGGCAGGGACGTGGACGATGGCAGCAATAAGTCCAGGCGGCTTCACTTGTTCTGCAAAGTCGCTCAAATGCACTCCACAAACACTTAGAATTAAGGCAGTAGAGGCCGCCGCAGTGTCAGCCGTCTGACACGATGCTGAACTACCCGTCTACCGCATAGCTTTACGCGGCAACGAAAAAAAAACAAAAACAATCCAGTTCGTTTGAATGAAGTTATTCGCTTCGACCGAATTTTTCCGGTCCGATCTAGCGTGAAAGTGGACGATGCTCGTATGAACAAAGCGCTCTATCATCCCCCGAGATTTCTGTTATTCCGCCCGCAAAATATTGAGTCCATCTGAACAAAATTAGCTTCCTATTTCGAACAAGGTTTCTCCGCTCGGGCGAGTATAGTAAAACTAGCGAATCCGTTTGCACCCGCTAAATGTCACGGCATGGTCGTCATCGAACATGCGACCGGCAGCTCCGCAGAGCCTTAGGCCTAATCGCGTCCATGAAGGATACCAATGCCACAAAAGATCCATAAAAGGTTCCAATGCGCCGCTGTGAGGAGATGCAGGCCTAGCTAAGTGGTCCCCGCTCGCTGCTCAACACGCAGCTTCCGAGCCGACTCCTGGGACTGCGCCCCACTGACGTCCTAGCCAGCGTTTCCGGTGCCCGCTCCCAGAGCCAAACATACAGAAAGGAGGCTATTTACATATTTACAAGGAAAATCGACCACCGCGTCGGCTGCTGCACTCACTCACTTCGGGCGTACTCTTAGGATAAAACTCGCTGCAAATCTCAGCATCTACACGAGTTCGGCGACACTGGCGCAGCGTTAACTCGCACTCAAGAAAGCCCACGCCCAATCTAGCTAGCAATCACGCCTTTAGGTGAGGCCTAACGTTGGTCCGGATAAAGTCTTCCTCGCACCGAACCGATCGTCGTCCCGTTTTCCCAAGAGCTTGCCCCACGTTGGGCGCCAAAATGTCGGGATAAGGGGGATGCCCACGGCCCTCTGCCTCAACACACCGAGCCCCGCGGTTGGCGCATGCCTGCGCATCAACCGCGGTCCGGTACAAGCTCGAGGAAACAATAGACGACAACTACGTGTACACTCGGAAAGCATTTATTACGACTGCAGCTAACACTTCGAGCAGGCCAGCTAGCCATAGTTGACATCGCTGAGGGTTCCCTCGAAGAGAATAATACACTAGGCAAAGAAGGGTTTCCGACTTACCAACTGTGGAATACGGGCGGCTGCGGCGTTTGCCGCGGCAAGAACGCGGTTGACTAACCACGTGCAGGAATACGGGAGCGGCGGCGGAGACTTCCGCCGTCGCCGCTTGCTGGGGACCAAAGAGACCCGGGCGATGTCAGCGGGACCTCACGTGACCCACCCGGTGGCGCTGATAAGCGCTTGCGATTCCCGTGCGCTGCCCGCGAAAGGAAAGCTTCCCCTCTCCCCACCCTCGCTGTCTTGCATGCGCCCAACGTGATGTTCAGCCGCGCGTGCGGCGGTCATGGGACCCGAGGATTCCCACAACCTCTAAAGCCCAATAAAAGAAAAGCTTCTATAGATGTGAAAAAAAAATGCATAGATTCGCCTTTACTAGTCCAAAAGCATTACACATCACTAAACGATGCTTTAATCATCAAAACGTCATTAAAGTGTTAAGCATGCCATCTTCATGGCCCTGCCGGTTCATAAAATGCATTTCAGCGATCCATAAAGTTGCATGGATAATTAAGCGGGTTCAGCAAGCTATTTGCTTATTTATGTAATCAGCTTTAATGGTTTCTGCATAAACATTTCTGAATATAGGTGCAGGTCTTTGAGAGAAAAGATATAGCACCTTTAAGGTAGAAGATTGGGCTAATTGGAACTTTGACATCCGAGACATTCAGCGCTTTAGGAGACACTTCAGATTAAGACAGAAAAGATGACGGGACGGGAAGGTTCGAAAATTTCAAGACTATTGGCAGTTAAAAGCTGTACAATGTGGGCTAGTATGCTCAATACTGTACAACCCAATAATTTCGTGGCCTCACTTGTTCTTGAAGCGAGGAATTTGGGCATAGTTGCGGCTACTAAACATTGCGATATGGGGTTTTAGCCATACGGCTCACTTAGGGCCAGGAAAGCTCCTTGTGTTATTTTTTTTTTTTCACCATTTCTTCCTTTCCAAAACAGTGGGGTCTGTTTAGGCTTCTATGTGATTCGGACATTTTCTTCAGGCATGATTTCTAATACATCACTGTTGGCCTGAGAGATGCATTGGCTTGCTAGTGCAAAATCAATTGGCATGCTCGCATGCACATTCAAGTCAAGATTTATTTACAACATGCACAAAGTAGTGTCATTTCTTGTTTCCTTTGCACACATTCTTGTTTTCTGGCACAGTGCAAGCTTGCGTAGCCACGTAAATCGAGTGTGCCATTTTTTCACGGGTACAGACATCCAGACCAGCTGGCAAAGTAAATGTTTAGTTTTTAGCATAATGTCCACATTTTTTCCCTGAAAATTTTGCGTGCCCTTATTTTCCAACAATTTTCGACCGCAAAATTCGTGGAGATTAAGGGTACGCAAAGATTTTGCAGTATTACGGTTTTACAGTATTGGCGGACATGTAATCAGTGTTTGTATGGAGGCCATGCCTCACCCATTTCATTGGACAGTGCTGGACCAGGCAGATGCTGAGTTAGCAGAGTTTGACGCCCTGAAAGCCCATGACGTTTCAGCAGTGAAGAGATTGCACCACATTTTAAAGGGTCACTACAAGGAAAATTATTTCACCTGTAGTATTAGTAAATTACCCTTCTACAATACTTAAAAATTCACTCTTACCACGAGAAGACGCTTGGTAAGCTAGAGGAGATGCAATAGAGAAGGACGGGAAGGTGGGGGGGGGGGGGGGGCAACGCTGCCTCAAAGTTCCTGCACTAGCTTACTGTGATGTCATGCATTTTGACTGTGTCTAATAGGGCCTGCCTAATCGTTTATCTCTAAAAATAGACTACATTGTGCTCTAGAGGAACCAAATATTCATGATCTGTCAGTGCAACTGGAAAAAAATGAAAAAGAACAGATGACTAGCGCCTGTGATCGTCTCTTCTTTTTTGTCCTTGCCTAATTGTTGCGCTGACAGATCATGAACGCATTCCAACTCGTCCAGTTCTTGCTACTTGAGCCAAACATTGAACATGGCAAATTTTGGAAACTGCTACTGAGCCAACACGGCCCAAATAAAAAAAAGATACCATGAAATCTGGGATGTCACACTGACATGTCGGAGCTAGTGTCTCAGCGCAAAGTTCAGGAAATGTAATGTTGACCTTCGTTTTCTCTTCTAATAACATGCTATATTATTGTGAAATGAACGAAAGTAGAGTTTTTGTAAAATACCTAGTCAGTCTATACTTATTATGTGTTTCTCTTTGGTGTAATTTTAACTTATTTTTATTTTTGCAGGTTTTTATCGGGTGCGACGCTGAGTGTGACCACCAAGGTGATGGGGGTTACAGTGCCAGAGTTTCGGTATTGGCAGCATGACTACTGGATGCAGGAATACAGGTAGGACCGGGAGAGGCATGTTTGGTGGCATCAGTATATTAACCCTTTGGGTGTCAAGTGTTCTTCCGCAGTGCAACAATTTTAATTTCTAATTAACACGTTAGCAGGCTTTAAACTCAAGTGCTACTTATTGGTGAAATGTTGCGTTGTTTAAGTAGGACTTGAAATCTGAAAAATTTAATAAGAAATTGTGACTTGTGCTCGTTAATGATCTTCATCAGGATAATTAGTGTTCCTCAGGCAACATGCCTTCATTGTCTTGTCATGGTCCCTTAGAGACACCTCACAATCAATATCGAAGTCCTTTGAATCAAAGTTCTTACGAAATTCTTCAATTTCTACGTCTTTCAAAGCTCTTGAATGTTTGCGCTGTTCAAAAATGCGCGAGCTTTCTGTGCCAATAAACTGTGTTGGAAAATGAAAAAAAAGAGAAGTTTTGTCGCATCACGTGTTGTACGAAAACAAGAACTTACCACATAATTTTAGTTTACCCAACTTCTGAGTTTATGGTGCTAACTAGTCTGAGGATGTTTCACGATCACGAATTATCTTGGTCACTGCCGGAGATCTGCATCGGCAGCTTACAAGTACACTCGGGCATAATGACTTAATTAAATGCGCCACGCAGAACAATAAGCATCACTTGTCTGGCTGACAGGAATGGCAAAGTTGACCTTCCTGATGAAAAATGGGAACAAAAGAGAATGTCTCTCTGTTGTCATAAGTGAATGGTTCTTATTCTTTTCTTTCGGCACTTTCACAACTTATAGCAGTGTAGAAGTAAAGTTTAGGATGGAGCTGGATGAAAGTGTGACCTTCAAACTGTCCAGTTAAGTTTTGCGATTACAAATGACATTGAGGGCGAAAGTTTTGTGCAAGTGTTATTATTAGGTGACAGTGGAGTGCTAGAGTGCTGTTCTAGGTTGACAGGCTATTCATTGCAAGCTGCATTATGGCCCTGGCGCCCCATACATACTGGCTAATAGCCTTGTTCCTATACTTGTATTTTCATTAATAAAAGTGAAACAAGGTAGTCATCTTAGGAAAGCAAAAACTCGAATTGATGAGCAGTGGGCAAACAAAGAAAATTGTGGCCAGCAGCCAGCATTTCGATAGAGGGACTTACCTTTATCGGCTATCTGTGGCAATCTGGTTATCTGGACAGCACCTTTAAGTGACCTTGCAAAAAACTGTAGCATGCATGCTGCCTATTGTAAAAAATGCATTCATGGTTGACCTAGGCAGTTATATGGTAATTGTAATTTTAGTCCTCATGGCCTTTCTTTTTCGCACACAAGCTTAGCATTCCTGAAAACCATCAAGTTGTTCTTAAAGCATTTTTCTATGTTTCTGTAAATATAGCAAGCACATCCCTTCTGCAGGCATTCTTCCCTGATTACTATATAAATACTATAACACTTTTCGCAGTACAGCTTAGATCACTTATAACATAACTGCCTATAGTGCAGACGCGGCTATAACGCAACCTTTTCTGACTCGCATTTACCCTCCCATAGGACTCCATGTACTACTATATGCATACCACTTTAAGTGTAGTCGTGTGAGACGAAATACCAGTTATAATGCGGCTTCTGCAGGAAAAGCGCGAACACAAGCATGGTAACGAGCGCGCCCGCTGATAGGAGGGGACAGCGACGAAGGTGATGCGGAGCGAGAAAACAAGAAAAAAAGTACAAGAACAGGGAAAAAAAACTGCAGCGCGATGCGGGCGTGCGAGGGTTGCCTAGGTGACGGATAAGCCTTTGCTCGGCCGCTTATCAGTGGCTCGCCCTTCGCACTTAACGCTTGGGCATTGTCGCTCTTTGGCGCGCTTTAGCTCTTCAGTCTGTGTGTGCCTGCTGCTATGTCCATCATTGTGAAGTGCAGGTAACGCCCACGCGACCTTGACTTCGGTCAGTTTAAACGGTGCTCTGCAAGTTTAGTTCGGAGCCTTTAGGCTTTATGCCCACGTGTGAGCTTCCACTGTTCCTACCAGTACGTGCACAAGTAGGCAACTTGGTAGGCGTTCGCTGTGTTGCCGTGGCTGATCGCTTAAGAATCAAACTCCCCTTCATACGCAGTACTGTCAGTTCAACCCGTGCACATGATCGCATGCGCCATCTTTATGTAATCATCTGTGGGTACAAACATATCAACTGCCGCAAGCTAGGCCTAACCAGCACTCCTTGTCGGGAGTCGGCGACCAAAGTTGCAGTTTGGGGCCGAGTCAATGAAACATGTCGCAGTGGCTATACGGCACCTGAAGAGCGGAGGAACCACCTCAAAAATGGAAATGAGGGCACAGGGGGCACGAGCAACACTCGAATGGCGTCAGCTTGGCTTGCGGTCGCCATGTTTTTGTAACTGCGGGCTCACGAATCAGTCCGAGAAATTGAACGAGAGACTGTGCGGTGTTCAAAATTTCGGTTGTTCTGTGGAGTTGGTGGTGGTGCCGCAGGGAATTTCAAATAATCGAGCAGGTCTGAAAATTTGGTCAGTGACTTACTTGCCGCTATGTTGTCCTTTTTTTGTTACTTTGTCTGCTTCATGCGCAGCTGCGGGTCCTCAGACATTAACCTTTCCACATTCGTAAATTTAAATGGATGAAAACATCCTGGTCACATGCTTCGTTTCTCAGATACACGCCACTGCTTGATCTACATGGTTTGCACGTGTGCAGCCTTTGAAAAATGTTGTTTTGGTTGTAGTGCAGTACCGCTCATAGTACGGATATTCGCAACTCCGGCAACTTATGCTATAGGCAATCAGCGCTGTACTTCACAAAGGTTACCATGTTAAAGGGCGAACCTAGTGAGTCTTTTTTTCATCTGGTCTGAGAAGTGGTTGTTTTAGATTCCTCAGCAACTCCTGTAAGATGGTTTATGTCGCATAAAAATGCTGAAATAAGTTGAAATAAATATTTTGTAAAATATCGGAGTCTCATAGGATTTCGATTGCAGTGCCGTCTTATGGTCTTGTTTGCTGCACAACTACATAAAATTCCTACTTTACACAAACTACAGAATCATACAACGTACACATGCATTCAGCACATTGCTAGTACAAACTGTTGCTTAGACTTATAGGGTCATTAATTAGCATACTTCATTTAAATCTAGTATAATTGTTGTTATTTGATACAGCTTAACATTTCTTTGTTTGTTTTTATTCAGATTGAAGCTTGCCTGGAACCATTACAAAGCAGTTCGTGAAATATAATGCTTATGATTTCAAGGAGAGACAATTTAGTATGCCTCATGGGCAAAGTTATTGTGGGTTTCAGCTAAGTGAACATAGCTGTAGTACTTGGTGACAGGTAATAAATGCAGTGGCAAGTGTCTCTCAAAGTAAACAAATGCACTCGTTCATACTGTGTTCAATCCTGCCTCATTTCCAAGTACCTGTGCCCCTGCTATTGCCTTCCTGAGGTGCTAAAACTTGTCACCATGCTACGAGAGCTTTTTGTTTGCAAAGTGTGGTTGACACTCATGTATGCGAGTGAATCAACTATGCTTTCCTTGGTACATCATGTGCCCATACTAGAGTGGGCCATCAGCAAGAAGGCAGTGGGCAGGAATTGTCAAAATCGCTGTCCTAATCCTTTTTAAAAATACAATAGACTTCTGTTAATTTTACTCCGGTTAACTTGATTTTTCGATTAAATGGATCCCGACTGAAGGTCTTGGCTGGTGCCCATGCATTTTGATTGGACCAAGGTTTCGTTATTTCGATCCTAACGTTGGCTTTCACCTGATAGTTCCAACTTGAATAGTCAGCACGCACGAGCCTCAACCCTATGGTGACCCCTTTAGTGGCAGCGTCTGTCTTGGTGGAGCTTAGGGGAGCTTAGTGAATGCGTTGAACACATGTCATCTTTCCTGTTTAAAACGCCTATGTTCAGCCTGCTCTTACAAGATTTTTTTATCAATAACCGTAGCTCACATTGTCTCATTACGATATTTATCTGATTCTAATGTGTGCCTTTTTTTTTCTTTTTTCTTCTAAGAAAATTGGGCCGGGAATTGTTTGCGTGGTGCAATCGAATATGAAACCAAAACCACCTTCACAGTATTTGTATGCTTTACCACATAACATGTATTGTGGCGAAGCTGAACTTAGAAAACCGGCCTTCATTGTGCAACACATATTAGACCCTTGCATATTACTTTGTTCAAAAATCGGGTGTGCATTAGAGTTTTACTTTGTTTAGGAGCTTTACCGTTATTTCTATGTTAGTTTTCTACTCTGGACACATTGAAAGCGGGCATGCATTTAAAATCTGACGGGTAATTCTAACATGCCGCTCACTTTCTAAAGTGGGCATGTTAGAATCAGGCAAATGCTACCAAAAAAGTGTTTTGTCGTTTTTTCTGCATCTTGTTTAATTCAACCCACCGGATAATTTGATCACTTTTGTTGGTCCCGTTGGGGTTGAAGTAACAGAAGTTGACTGTACTTGCTTGGAGCATTTGACGTCTGATGCCTTCAGTGTTTCGCTTGCATTTTTTTTTTGTCGTTGTGATCTAGTACTGGCCCTTAACCTTGGCTTGTGAACAAGTCTATGTTGAAGATATGCTGAAAAAGTGTTATTTTTGAACTTTGCAGTGAAAAGAAGGCGTTATGGCAGAAAGAACAAGCAGCAAAAGGCTCGAAGTCATCTTAAGTCCAGTGCAGAAAGCTTCAAGCAGAAGACCTTGTATAGTTGTTTAGTTAGAATTGTGTATTAAAGGTTATTGTACCCATACGTGTGCTTTTTCATGTGGCATGAAGTGGCATAGCAGGAACTGCTGAAACTGCATTGTCATGATGTGTCACAAGCAATCGGTGTAACCTCGAGCCTGAGCACGATGCACATAACTTTGCTTCACATACTAGGGGTATTGGTGGGGCTGCTGTGTAGCCTGCCTTTTCCTCGACTTTGCTTTCCTGCAGAAGGGAAACAATACAGAGGTCTTCAAATAAGCTACACAATAGCATTACTTCTCACAGACTTGGTGGTGCGGATTAGGTGTAGGGTGCCACACGCATCTTTAGTGCTTCTGGCAGAGTTGGCTGTTAAGCTCACTCAGGTCTTAATTCTTATCTTGGAAAGATTGACTGCGTTGATGACTGACCAAGCTATTTAAAGGGGCTCTGAGACTTCTTCTAAGAGGTCAGTGCCTCACGGATCTTCTTCTGGAGCAATTTTACGAAGTCATATTGCATCTGCCAAAAGCCGTGAATATGAAGTGGCTTTTTGTGACATTGATAAGCAACTCATCATCGTTCCCATGAGTGCAGCGTTAAGCTACACTTAGTAACATTCGTCCATGCTACGAAAACTTTTGATGGCTTGTAGGCATTTTGTAGAGCACCTGCAGCATATATACCAGTGTTGTCGATTGCAGCAGTGAGAGAGAATACGACCACAAAGAAGCCGGGCTTCTGGTCAAAGCGTGCTGGAAAGCTGATATGCGCGCCTTTATTCCAAAAGGAAAGGACTCTACCTTGCGCGGTTGCGGGTGTTTGGAGAGTGCAGACCAACACTGCCCTCATGCCTCCATGCTTTGCTGTTCTCCACATGTGAGCACCAGCATGCTTCCAGCAACAGCAGAACTGACCTGCAGAATGGTCCACATGGCAGCCTACTGACAATGCACAAGATGCCACTGCCTGACGCTGATAGACACTGAACATCCAGAGCAAGTGTGGCTCTTCTGGCTTTCGCAAAAGCACGATCCACTCAGTTGCACAAGCTGCGACCCACATCTGGCCATCTATGATCTGGGAGTGGATGCGACCGGTCGGCAACCACCATCTTTGAGCGCACCTTGTGGTGACGGACATCATGGCTGAATTCCAAGGCGCGCCAGAATCATTCCTACCGTGCGAATCAATGTTGACAATACTCAAGAGGGAAAGGTTATCGTAAAGATGATTGCGTTTGAACAATGAACAACCCTAGCTCACAGACAACATGGAGCGAGAACATAAAAGAAAGGATTAAAAAGGGAAACTATTTAGGAGCAATGTCAATTCGTCTATAGCATTCGTCACCCTGCCGAAATCAGGTCCCTGGAAAGGCTTGCTTTTGCTTAAAGAGAACCCGTGTACAGCGACCGTCCCCTTAGACCGGGACTGTTCAGTTGGGTCGTGGTCTGCTGTAGATTTTTTTCGGCGCGGTGCATAAATACACAGCCTCGGGAACGTGCGTGAAGTACTCAAAGAATGTGAATGCATTAAAATTAAGTTCTGTGGTTTTACGTGCAAAAACCATGATATGATTATGAGGCATGCGGTAGTGTAGGACTTCGGGTTAATTTTGACCACTTGGGGTTCTTTTAACATGCACCCAATGCAGATACACGGGCACTTTGTTTGCATTTCGTGTCCATCGAAATACGTGCCCGCGAGCTTAGCAGCGCCACACCAATGCCATTATGTCGCGCGAATAATTCTGACTAGAGCACTGCACGGGCCTGATTTTTTGGCCCGAGCCCGGCCCAGGCCCGTAATACAAAGCCCGAGACCGACCCGGGCACGAGTGTACATGACTGAGACCAGCTCGGGCCCGGCCCGGGCCCGTGGTTCCAAGCCCGGGCCCGACCCGGGCCCATGTTACTGAGCCCGGGCCCGACCCGGACCAGGCTCGACCTATAAGAAAAAAAAATCTTTTTTTACTTACAGATTGTACCGAATCTGTCAGCCTCACCTTCTCGAGCTGCAGTATATAAGCAATACAAAGATAATGTTCAATAGCCTGGCAAGGGAACAAGAATTCAGGATCGCCAGTCAGCCTCTAGAGTCTGTAAAGGAGTACGTTTATCTAGGTCAATTACTCACAGGGGACCCTGATCATGAGAAAGAAATTTGCAGAAGAATAAAATTGGGTTGGAGTGCATACGGCAGGCATTGCCAAATCCTGACTGGGAGCTTACCACTGTCGTTGAGAAGAAAAGTGTACAATCATTGCATTCTACCGGTGCTTACATATGGGGCAGAAACTTGGCGGTTAACAAAGAAGCTTGAGAACAAGTTAAGGACTGCACAAAGAGCGAAGGAACGAAAAATCTTAAGAGTAACATTAAGAGACAGGAAGAGAGCAGTGTGGATCAGAGACCAAACGGGGATAGCGGATATTCTAGTTGACATTAAGCGGAAGAAATGGAGCTGGGCAGGCCATGTAATGCGTAGGATGGATAACCGGTGGACGATTAGGGTTACAGAATGGATACCAAGAGAAGGGAAGTGCAGTCGAGGACGGCAGAAAACCAGGTGGGATGATGAAGTTAGGAAATTTGCAGGCGCAAGTTGGAATACGCTAGCGCAAGACAGGGGTAATTGGAGATCGCAGGGAGAGGCCTTCGTCCTGCAGTGGACTTAAATATAGGCTGATGATGATGATGATATTATGAAGTCTCTGTTGGCACGACGTTTATTCAGCCCGAGTACTCGGGAGCGAACCAGCAAAGGCACACACCCGATGATGATGATCACACATAACTGAAGATGAGGATAGAGCAACGTAGAATGATGATGATAATTATACAGATGAAGAAGACGTGCGTAATAAACGCCCAGACTAATTTCCCCCCCACGTGGAAGCGGCCATCCTGGCCGCAGGTCAAGGTGACGAAGAACGCTGCGTGAAGGGTTTCATGCGGGAGACATGAACGACCTCGGTGCTGCGACAACGGCGGTCTGTTGCGGCGACAACAGGAGTCACGCGATAATTGATGGGCGATGTCTGCTCCAGGACTATGTAGGGCCCGATGAATCGCGGCTGGAACTTGTCGCACAAACCAGGCGTGAGAAGGGGCATCAATAGAAGTATTTCCTCGCCAGGTCGGAAAGACACAACACGATGGAAGGTGTCGTAAATGATCTTCCGGTCTTGTTGTCAGGCCGCCGTGTTTACGCGAGAACGCTGGCGACACTGGGCAAGTCGTGAAACGAATTCTTCGCTAGACGATGCAGATTGGTTGATAGGAGAATCGAAGAAAGAAACGTCTAGAAGGGAAGTAGGCGACCGTCCATAAACTAGGTAAAATGGCGAGTAGCCGGTGGTACGCTGAACGGCCGTGTTGTAAGCGAAAGTTACGAATGGTAGAAGCTTGTCCCAATTCTTGTGATCAGGCTGAATATATATGGAGAGCATGTCGGCAAGCGTGCGATGAAACCGCTCTGTCAAGCCGTTAGTTTGTGGATGGTTACTCGACGCTGTTTTGTGGGTGGTACCAGAGGCGCGCAAGACTTCATTTAAAAGTTGCGAAAGGAAGACCTTTCCACGGTCGCTTAGCAGTAGCCGAGAAGCACTATGGCGCAGAATTATAGCTTGAAGGACGAAGTCGGCAACCTCCGGAGCTGAGCCAGTGATCACTGATGTTGTCTCAGCGTAGCGCGTCAGGTAATCGATGGCGGTCACTATCCTCCGATTGCCAGCTGCAGTAACAGGAAGGGGCCCGTAATGGTCGATGCCAACAACCTCAAATGGTGCGGTGGGACACGGAATAGGCAGTAAGTTATCGTATAATTCTTCTCGGCATCGGTGATTACACGGCTGGCGTATGCAACGACTCTCTCGCGTGAAGAGTTGTCGCGTTGCAGAAGAATGGCACCGATGCCGTGGCCGCTAGCGTCTGTGTGCAAGAGAGTCGGTGCACTGCAGTCTCATCAAAATGGCAAAGCATAGGTTCAGACGTGAGGGCGCCCTTCAGCATGTCAAAGGCTGCTTCACATTCTTGAGACCAGAGAAAGGGTACACTGGAAGCAAGGAGCTTGTGTAGCGGCGCAGCGATGGAGGCAAAGTTCCGTATAAAGCGACGGAAATAAGAAGCGAGGCCAAGGAAGCTTCGCAAGTCTTTAGGCCTTTCTGGGCGAGGGAAGCGAAGGACAGCATCAATCTTGTCAGGGTCACGACATATGCCCTCCTTGCTCACGACATGCCCCAGGACCTTAATAGATCTACTGGCGAAACGGCATTTCTTCGTGTTGAGCTGAAGATCAGCGTCGGCAAGGCACGTCAGAACTTCATCTAAGCGTTGCATCTAAGCTTCATCTGAGCGTGCTGAGAAAATGTAATTATGTTGATGAAAAGACGACAATGTCATCCAGGTAGCAGAGGCAAGTTTTCCATTTCAGGCCATGACGTTGAATTCATAAAGTCTATCAGGGGTGGCAAACGCTGTTTTTTCTTTATCGTCTTCGTGCATTGGGATTTGCCAATAGCTGGAGCGCAGATCGAGGCTTGAAAACTATTCTGCACCTTGTAGTAAATCAAGGGCGTCGTCAATGCGAGGCATAGGGTATACGTCCTTTCGAGTGATCTTATTGAGGGCCCGGTAATCGACGCAAAAGCGCACGGAACCGTCTTTTTTTCGCACCAAAACAACTAGAGATGACGAAGGGCTAGCTGAGGGCCGGATGACCTTCTGCTGTAGCATGTCCGCGAAATTTTCTTCTATGATTTTCCGCTCGGCTAGGGACACACGGTACGGGCGTCGGTGCACTCTGGACGCGTCGTCTGTCTGAATGCGATGCGCTGCAGCTGTGGTTTGACCCAGAGTCGACGAATGGACATCAAATAAATTTGCGTGTTTGTTCAACAAAGCAAGCAGCTGCTGCGTCTGTGAAGGTGGCAAGTCACCGCTGATGGCTGCAGTAAGGGCAGAGGGAGAAGCAGTAGCACAAGTAGAAGAGTCTTTGGAAGACATAGTTGCAAGGGGCACGACGCATACAGGTCCTGGGTCGGCCGCGCAAGCCACTGTGCTGTTTTGCGGAAGGAGAATTTTCTCCGATGTCGCGTTCGCGTTCGTGGCGGGGACAAGCGCCGAGCCATTGTAAAATCGAACTACACCTGGTGCAAAAGCGATGCCTTTATGAAGACAACGGGAAGAGGGCAAGACCAAGACGTCACCATGGTCGGTATCGGTCGACATAATGGTAATAATGCGCTGTCGGCCGGGAGGCAGTTCGTTATCTTCCGCAGCGATCAGGTGCAACGCCGTGTACGTGTCTTCCCCAAGTAAGTAGTCGGTGTCCGTAAGATGCACGACGCGCGCTGACCACAACAAATAGCCGCGGAAGCAGAAGACAGAAAATCCCACCCTAAAATAAGTGGATGAGCGCACGGTGACAGCACAGCTAATTATATGGTGCCGAATATCACCAATCACGACGCGGGCAGTACAAAGAGCGGAAGGTCGAAAAGTGTCCCCTTGGGCTGCAACTAGTGTCGGTCCATCGTATGGCGTCGTGACTTTCCTGAGACGGGAACATAAATCTGCGTAAATAACGGAAATTGTCGCGCCTGTGTCCACCAAAGCATCGACGGGCACTCCTTGGACAAACACCGAGAGCCTATTGGACGGGCGCGCTGGAGGAAATTCAGTCCTGGTGTCGTATGCAGTTTGTCCTCCAAAAACTGCATCGCTTAGTTTTCCGGACGAATGTTAGAGTTGAGGGAGACGGGCCGTAGTGGTGACGTGGAGCGGCGGAATGGCAAAGGGGAGCGGCGCCTGGCTGAACGGCAAGTGCTGCGGTCTTCATTCGATGCGGGCGGAGAAGTAGAGCGGAGCGGAGGTGAAGAGAAACGCCGGCTTTGGGAAGAGGCTTCATTGGAAAAGTTGCGTTCGGAGATGTCGTATCCCCGACGCTCGTCCTGCTGGCGCTTGCGGCAGAAACGTGAAATATGGCCGCGATAGCCGCAGTAATAGCACGTGGGACGTGACAGACGCCATGGCGGATAGTACAGGGGGCTAGGTGCTCCGGGAGTCAGTGCACTCAAATGGGCCGATGAAAGCTCGGGCGGCACCGACGAGATGTTTACTGGAGGCGCGGCAGCAACCGACGCGTACGTGGGTAGCGGCACCGTGGAGTTGGCGTTGCCTGGAGGCGTGGCAGCAACTTCCGCGTACGTTGGGAGGGGACGAAAGACGGAGGGTTGCACGCGCGTGGAGCAGGTCAAGGATGCCAGTTCATCCCTGATGATGTCACGCAAGGCCGTGCTAGAAGGCGCACTAGGGCACCCCGATGGTGATGACAAGCCCATGGATTGTAATTCTTCGCGTATCATAGCTCGTATCATGACACGCAGATGTGGGTCCGCCGTAGAAGAATAGTCGCCAACGTCCGGCTGAAGGCGAACAGACTCAAGTTCGTCCAGGCACTGACTCGTTGTGACGATGTCAGTGATTGTAGCGGGGTTCTTGATGGCAAGGGCGTTGAAGGCGACTGATCTAATATGCCTTTGAGAACGTGGCGCACTTTGTCTGACTCTGACAGATGAACTCACACGGCGGCAAAGCGCAAGAACATCCTCGATATACGATGTGTAAGACTCGCCTGGCTGCTGTAGGCGAGTATCGAAGGTTTTCTTTGCGATGGTAGAACGAACAGCCGGTGTACCAAATACTTGGCGGATCTGCTGCTTGAAGGCAGCCCAGTCAGTAAAGTCTACCTCGTGGTTGAAGAACCATGTCTTCGCCACACCCGTGAGGTATAGAAAGAGACGTGGCGGAGCTTGTGGGGGTCGTCCCAATGATTAGCGGAACTTACGCGCTCGTAGTCATCCAGCCAGTCCTCCACATCTTCCCCACGAAGACTAGCGAAGAGATGTGGCAATAAAAGACCGAAATCTTTGTTTCTCCCACGGGAACATCAGTAATGCGGCCTGTTGCCTGTGCTGCTATTTTTCCGCTGGTGCGCATGCACTAACCTTGATTTGTACGATATGGTTCTATGATGTCATTTAGCATGCAAAGTCTTGGCAAGCTGTTCGTTAGACTATCTGTAGAACTTTCGTATAAAGGCTTATTTTGCTTGCCAGAGAAATTGTCCACGGTGTATATACAGGGTGTTTCATTTTAGCTGAACGAAATTTTTTAAATTACCTGTGGCAGAATGCACAATCATAATCCTTGATCTAAACTACTCGATGAGGCCGCCATTACTTCCAAGAGAAATCAAAACGCCTAATTGAAGAATTAACGTAATTCCGCTAATTAACCTCTTATTTATTATTTTACGGCACATCTTTCAATCTACCAATTGTAGCCGCTGAGTTCGCAAGGCATATCCACTTGGAACGAATTCTCAGGACCGAACCAGTTTCGAGATATTAATTTTCAAAGTGTCCGACGAAATGCACGGGCGTTCCAGTTACTTTTTGAGGAAAACGCTCTTTTATGCATTGAAGCACAAAAGTAACTGGCCCTAGCGTTAAAATAATGCAATATTATCGACACTGGTAATAGTGCAATCGCAAAAACGGTAACATGGAAATGGTTTGAGGAGCGGTTCTTTGTATAATTTATTTTTCCTTACGCAGAAACAATGTTCGTTTTTGTGGAAAAGAAAAAAATAATTAGCGCAGCGTATACTGGCGGCGCAATGCTAAAGAGACAGCGGAGCTGATGGGCACCTAGCTAGTCCTAGCTTGGGGGCTAGGCTAAGCACTACCACGTCATCCCAAGCATTTCCCGGAATTTATTTATAATTTATTTATTATTGATCAGTTATCGATTAGCTTTTGATTGGCTATCGATTGTCTATCGCAAGATATTGGCCACGTATTTGGGCTAGGCTAAGCACTACCAAGTCATCCCCAGCATTTCCTGGAATTTATTGATTATTGATTGATTATAGACTAGCTATTGATTGGCTATCAATTGCCTATCGATAACAGATTAAGTTTAAGTAGTCCCCACCATTCTTAGCTAGACTTATCCAGGCTCAGCTTCGCTAGTTCACAGGTGTATGTGCCATTGCGCTTGGACCCTTTCTGCACTGCTGTCAGGATCGGCCCACTTTTTTGGATTCAGCAGACACATTACGCCCGGCTGAAACAGCTCCGCTGTTAAACATGAGCACTTCATCTGTTTTGCTATTTTCTTTGATAAAATATACAATCACCTTGCACGTATCACTTCAGCTTGGCACAGAATGCATTGAACCATGCAATGCATAATGGTCGCGTGTGCTCGAAGGCTTACTTAGACCCTTCAATGAGCGGGATCGAGTCTGGCCCGGGCCCGTGGCTTCAAGCCTGAGTCCGGCCCGGGCCCGCGGCCTCAAGCCCGGCCCGGGCTTTCGGGTCAGCTCGGGCCCGTGCAGTGCTCTAGCCCAAGCCCGCGAAATTGCCCGCGCTCGCCTCCTGACCTCCCAAGAGAACCAAGGGCGTTTGTACGATCTACATCACAGAGAGGTTCACTTTTCGCCTGGATCTCTGGTACTCCTGTGGTCACCGACTCGTCACGTTGGCCTGTCTGAAAAACTCCTGCCTCGGTACACAGGCCCATATCGAGTGCTGCGTGCCGTGACTCCAGTAACGTATGAAATCGCCTCAGTCAGTACCAGTCCTCGTCTGCCCCGCCTTCCACTGACGTTGTGCATGTCGCAGGCCCAAAACCATATTACCCTCCTGTTCCCACTGATATTTAGACGCACCGGGATGGTGCTTCCGCCGCCGGGGATAATGATACATGCATATTGCGTGTTTCTTCTGGACGATGCGCGCGGGCGCGCAGACGAAGAACTGCTCTTGGCTCTCGAGCTGTCGGCTGATCTGGCCAGCGCTGCAGCTATCCTTTGTAAATATACTTGTAAATAGTCTCCAGTACTTAATCCTTCGTTCGCGTAACAATATTATTCTTGTGTTTCACTTTATATACTGTACTGTACGTTCTCGCGCATTGTTTTCCACACTCCTCTAGGAGGCTGACATGGTAGCAGTATTGGAACTAAATAAAATAAATTGGCGTGATGCCATGTAGACACTGCTTAACATACTTTGTATGTTAAGGGCCAACTGCAACAAAATTGTGAGCGCGTAGAAAGACTTGCTTCAGATAGCGTGGATGTAGAGCAGCGTCCTTTCCAAATCTTACGTTTTAAACAAGAGCGGATGCGTTACGAAGAGTTTGCATCTATAGACGCTTTTGCTACTGAAACTGCAAAAAAAAAAAAAAAAAAAAAAAAATACACCGCCATTACGGCTCGCCAAATTTGACGCATGGGAGAAGACGCGTGGTTGCTCGGCATGACTTTTGACATTGGGCAATGCCCGCGGCCTTCGTACGGCGCTTTGTAAAATCTAAATTATGGGGTTTTACGTGCCAAAACCAGTTCTGATTATGAGGCACGCCGTAGTGGGGGACTCCGGAAATTTGGACCACCTGGGGTTCTTTAACGTGCACCTAAATCTAAGTACACGGGTGTTTTCGCATTTCGCCCCCATCGAAATGCGGCCGCCGTGGCCGGGATTCGATCCCGCGACCTCGTGCTCAGCAGCCCAACACCATAGCCACTGAGCAACCACGGCGGGTGCTTTGTAAAATCTCTGAGGCGACGTGCTCGGGCTTAACGTCGGATACGATACCCACCAGATACATGCGTTGTCTGCTAAGGTGCTGTGTAAAGGTTGCTCATCGGAAAACAATACAACAAAAAACTACCCCTCCCCCCCTCCTTAACAACGCGGATGACAAAAGAAGATGAACATCCAGCAGTTCATTAAAGTGGTTATATTAAGAAAGGAATGCTAGAAAAACAAACAAACAAACATGAAATAACCAGAACTATGCAATGGAAATAATGAGCTCGCTGATATTCCACGAAGAGAGAGCAGTTCGCAAAAGCACACAAGAGGCTCACGGTTCTGTCAGCGTTCTTGCTTGGCACCGCGTCACTGCTTACAGTCGTTCAACATCACATCATCCGATTTACCTTGCGAGCTCGCTGTCAACTGACATCGAAGTAGTTCGAGCTGTTCCGTCAGCAAGCCGACGGCGTCTCGAACGTTCAAACTTGTTGAGGGTAACGTCTGCTGCAGCTCGTTGCGGGCGTTTCCCATTTCCTCCAGGAGAGACTGTGCGTCTGCGGACCGCAGAAAGACGCCTGCCACGCCTTTGCACTTCTTAGAGTGGTTGACTAAGTCCTTGTAGGCCACAGCCTCTTCACACTTCGGACACTCCTTTAGGTAGAAAGCGCAGATACTGAGCAAATGTTCGTTCATATCAATGAGGGAAGTGGTAGAGACGCAGCCACTGCCGACGTTCACACAGCGCACGGTCCTGCATCGCAGCCTGTCCTTCAGTACACTGCTGATGTCTTTGGCGTCCGAACTTAGTTCTTGCTTGTCGATCCAGCACACGGGAAGGGCGGCTTTGTACGCAACTGTGTGACATTCCTCGCAGACCACGTGTAAGCACGGCAGTATGACTAATTTCGCCGACACCACGCCGCACCAATTGCAACGTTGCTCGTCGTCGATTTCCTCCATGAACTCGACAGTCTTCCATTCAGTGTGGTCGCCGAAGCCACACACGCGGTAGCGAAATTTCTGCCGGGCGTCGTCCATGCTGGGTGTCCGCCGCGCCTCTCACCGAGCTGTATGGTCGGTTTCCCGAAACGCCATAGTCTATAATGTAGCCACAGCGTAGGCGTCAGGAGAATAGCGATCGGCCTCAAGAGGCCACAAAGCGCTGATGCCGTTATCAGAACCAAGAGACTGATAAGCGGTTCCGCTTGCAAAGTTATCTGTGTTCGGCATATTCTCTTCTCCACAAGCGTCACCGCTGATAAAACTAGCATCATCCGTGTTTCAGGCGCCTCGATCGCTTTACGCTTGCTTGGGAAAATATAAGATCGTTGTAAACTCTTTCGGCCCGCAGTGTCACTCATTTGACTGCATTTGGTCGCACAAGCAACTTTTGCTACTTTTCTGCGCGTAAAGCGGTCGTCGTTGTGGAGCAAAAACATTGCTGCGAAGACTGCGGTACGGCGCAGGCGCCACTACGACGCAGCTTATATAGCCGCCATCAGTCGCTGATATTGCAACCGCCATCGAGCAGCGTGGGCCAGCTGGATTTTGATGCTGCTCATTGCGGCGTCTACTGCGAAGACATCGTCAGGTTTCCTGCAGGCTGCCGCGTGGTGGACCGTTTCGACTGCAGCAGCTCGTTCTGCGAAGACCCGAGTTGACCTGAAGTCACCCTCTGCGAAGCAGCTCACCGCTGGGCAAAGATGGCCGGCTCGATGCAGAGGTGGAGGCACAGCGTACACGGCTTCGGAAGACACGTGGAAATGAAGACAGTGGAGTTTATGGACAAACTAGTGTGTGGGCAGTTTTGCAGCTGGTGTGGCTGTGTGTGTTTAGAAATGTTTCGGGAACTTTCGGCTGAAATGTCAGCCCGTCATATGTGAACTCTGCAAAAGCAAGCATGTCTCGTATAATTGTACCAGCCGGTCATACTGGATTGAATGCTGTGGACGGCATATGGACTCTCCTCAGCTTTAACTGGAAGCCGGGCACCCTGGTGACAAACGAGTACGATGCGTTAACGCGGACAGTGGCTGCCACTTAGTTGGACCTCTGAGCGCCTTGGACGAACACCTGCGGGAGAGCTGCGCCCTGTACCCGACGACGTGCTGAAAGTGCGGAGGCACCGTTGTCCACAAGGACATGCGGAGCCATATTACCCTGCATGCAGCGGCAGACCGGGAGTCTTTCTCCGCACCTCGGACGCTCGCTCCCTGCTTGACAACCTGGGCGCCGCATGCGAGAAGCTTGAGCAGGCTGTGGCCTCGGCGGGGCCGAACGACCGCGACGCGCTCCGGGACACGGTTAGTCTGGTGTGCGAACAGTTCGCCAGGATTCACGCCCGACTGGATACGGGCGCCCCGTGGCACATAAGAAACTGCAGTGTCCCTCGTCTTGGAAAATGAACACCGCGGCGTAGACGGCGAAGCTACGCCTTCCTAGGGATTGAACAAGCAAGAGTATTTTGCTGAATTTTGTGAAATTTCTTATTTTGTTAAGCTGTTTCACATATTATGGTAAATAAATTACATTACCATTCTTTCCTGCGAAGTCATTGCCATCGTCAATACGCACTCGTGTGAACTACCATTTATAGCGTAGCTGTTAAGGCGACTTCCGCAACGGTTCTTGTGTGGTGGTGGCGGATGCCGGCAGTGGTGTTGTAGGTGTCAGATTATCATTAAATCACTAAACCGCACAACACTGTATCAGGTAAAGTCCCGTTTTTGTGTTATTTACCACCATATTTAGAAAAGCATCTTAAATTGGAGCCCGTGCTTGATTTGTTTTAATTGACGTCCGGATTAAACGCGCCTAAGTAAACGCAATGAGCGTCCTGCGCACGTTCACGCCATTTAGATCAGTGGCGCTATAACGTAAAATGATTCAAGACTGTTTTGATTCAAATTTCTGAAATCAGCCTCCACGATTGGTCAAAACATTTTCGGGCCACTCCCAACTTCGCCTGTCTGTCACGCGACGTCACGAAAACCGCGATAGCTCCCCATCTGATATAGACTGTACACACTGATTGTGCATGATTAAACCGCACAAAAAATAATCATTCCTGATTCGACGCCTTTTCACCATTAGCCCTCTGCTATTGGTCTAATGTTTTCTGGCTACGCCTACTTCGCATGTCTGTCACGCGACCTCACAACACCGCGAAAACTCACCACGCCAAAGTGACGTGTACGCGAAAAAAACGCATTAATATGCCGAACAAAACTGAAATTTTTTTCTGAATAGCCACAGACTGCCCCGTTTCGAAAGGAATACAAGATGGCTGCCCGCCGATCGCTCAGGCCCTCGCTACTCGCACCTGCCGATGAGCATGTATTTATTTGCGCATGATAAACCTTTTTGCGTGGCAGCAAAACGTTATCGAGCGCTTTCGGCATGCATACATCGCTCTGCCAACTCTTCCTCACTGAGGATCCGTTTTAGCGGCATTCTTATCCTTCCGTTGCACGCCGCCGCGATTTTCGACCAGCCCCCGCAAGCTAAGTAAGGCGAAGCGGACCAATCGGAGAAGCAGGCACGACCCTCTTCATGCGGTTATCTATTTTCACTGTGCTGGCTCGGCCCCATCGAAACCCTCTCCACTAGAGCGGGCTCCTCGCCTCTTGTCAGCCAATGAGATAAGAAAAACCTTTGAGTGCAGACAATGTTATTGGTTTTAAAAGCGAACAAAGGTGACCTCCTATAAACGAGGAGAGTGTTTGATTGGGTTGTTCAGACAACGCTGCGGGTCACCGCCTGATGCTTGCGTCGGTGGTTACGTAAATTTGACGTCAGGAGTTTGGAATCAAAACAGTTTGGAATCATTTTACGTTATAGCACCCCAGGTCATAGACCAGGAGTGGTGGGGGAGGGGGGGGAGGGTATTCTGTAAGTGTTCCCCTTCCCTTAGTGGACATGTCCATTTCGCCTGCTGCTCAAGTGCTGATTGGCTTTGATCGAGCGGCTGTATAATTCTGATGAGTAATCCAGCCCAGCCAATCCGAACTTCAGCCTCAGACGAAATCAACATGTGCACTAGGTGGACACTTGCAGAACACTCCTACAAGTCGAGTAGGGGCTTCAAGTTGACATGAATTTATTCATACGGGGGTTCGTGTGCTTTCAGGGATCAACAAGTGCGCTGCGTTTTTGTAGTGATAATGGCCAATCGACTAGTCCACCATTACCTCCTGAATGGTATCAGATTTCAGTCATAGAACAGCCAACGACGCAACCTGCCTCGAAGCCCCGAAGCGGCCGTACATGGCCAAGGAATTTGTTAGAACACGTAGCCGGCGTCATTGAGCTCACAGCCAGCAACGCACCCCTGTACAGGCCATCGGAACTCTCAGCTGTACGGCTGCGCGGAGATGTGCGTCGCATAAGGCGGATTCATACTAGCCCGACACGGCACCTACTTTGGTCTGCCGACTGTTGGCGACAGCGTTTTCCTTCCTTTAAACCATTGGCCACAGCGTTTTCCGTCCTGTAAACTGCTCGCGTCATCAGCCGGCAGACTAAAATTGTTTTGTGTCGGCGTAGTGTGAATCAGCCTATACAACACAATATAAAAGCGTTAAGCTCCGATGTAGTGATCCATTTGAAAATAGCTGGTTATAGCGAAGGAATCACGCCGTAAAAAATTAGTGCAGCTTGCGCTAAGTTGTGCAAGGCTGGAGAAACAGCGGAGCTGGTGATCACACAGCTTCTTCCAGTGTCGCTAGGCTCGGCTAAGTTTTGCTAGACTCTGGATGATACTCCGGGTGAGCACGCAATCGTCGCATTCGTTCTCGGCTGGCGGCACGACGAGCTTCCATCTGAGCGGCTTCTTCTTCGGAAGTCTTGTACTTCTTCGGCTGTCCCATGTTACATTTACTCAGTGCGAAGTCTACGAGAGTTGTGTGTGTAGACGTCGCGGTGACATGATCTTTATAATCAGTGTGACATCATGACCAAACTTCACAAAGCGCTGTAATGACTAAACAAAGCAAGAATTGCGGCGCGAAGCTATGAAATGGCTGAGCGAAGCTGGGTAAGTGATTGCTAGGTGAGCGCATTGACGGAGCGGGTCTGCTGGAACGCGGTGTCGGCATTGGATGCGGTGTCGGTGTTGCAAGCTGCGCTATGCAACGCGCAGTGACATCATCGCTGGAGTGGCGGCGGAGGAGCGTTGCCGGAGCAAGGAGTAAAATATTTTATGGAAGAGACACAGTCGAGAAGACGTTCGGCGCACAGCGAGGTCTGGTAGGTCAAGGGTTAGTTTCATTGAGGAGACACTAGAATAGCGACTGTAGTTGGAAAGTATAAACCGGGTGCTGCGATTCTGGACAAGTTCTAAAGGGTTTGTCAGTGTTACCTGGCCAGGATCCCAAATTGAGCAAGCATACTCAAGTTTTGGTCTGACAAAGGTCTTGTAAAGTGTGAGCTTTACTGTATTGGCACGTGAGAAGTTCAGACGCAAGAAATCTCGCATGCGATTAGCGTTGTTAAGATAGTTTACATGCGAAGTCCTCGACAGATTCTGGGCTATAATGACGCCGAGATATTTGTAAGAAGTCACAGTGGTTAGGGGAGTGTTATTAAGACTGTAATCAGCAGGATTAGTTGAGTAAGGCATTCGGGACACGCGCATGATTTTCCATTTCCGCGCAAGTTTCATTAGCCAATCGGAACACCAGCGGGAAATAATATCGAGGTTGGTCTGTAATGCAGTATGGTCACAGGGGTTAGAATTTATGCGGTATATTACACAATAATCAGCGAACAGTTTTATAGAAGAATAAACTTTGGTAGGAGGATCGTTGAAGTATATGAGAAAAAATAATGGTCCTAAAAACGAACCCGGAGGCTCATGTTACTGAAGCGAAAGAAGAACCATGAGCGTTAGGCGAAATATATTGACAGCCGTTAAAAAGGAAGCATTTAAATCAACCTAGGACATTGGCATTGCGCTTCAACATATCAAGTTTAAGAAAGAGTAGCTGATGTGAGACGGAATCAAATGCCTTAGCGAAATCTAGAAAAACACAGTCGACAACGAAACCGTTATCAAGACCGTTAAATAAGTCGTTTGTAAATAACAAAAGCTGCGTTTCACAAGAAAAACATCTTCTAAAACCATGTTGGCATGTAGAGAAAAATGAGTTAGATTCCATAAAACATGCCACCTATGAATAGATGACGTGTTCCATGAGCTTCAAGGTATACAGGTTAATGATATCGGTCTGTAGTTTAGTGGAGAATGAGAAACACCTGATTTATGCAAATGAACCACTCCCCACATTCCAATCACTTGGTATGGTGCAACATTGCAATGACGGTGATAAAACCTCCTGTAAGGTCGTTGTGAATATGCGCCTTAGTTGACTCATGTATGCAGTCTTTGTGTTTAGTTGGAATGCGTGGTCGCTCGCCTTCTCTGGGGTCTCTGTGTTTGTGTATTTGTTTCCTTGCGATGTTGTGCGGCTAGCTCGCGACCGGAGTCGCTTCCCGAGGGCGCCTGCAGAGCGGCGGTGGCCGGACGGGGTTCGGCGAAAAAGGGAGCGGCAGGATTTCTCGCGCAATGGGTCTTGCGAGCGCCATAAATCGCACGGCGCGCCGCTATAGAGGCATCTGGAGAAGGGAGTTTTTCGGGAGTATTTGGGTCGGGAGCGAGACGGCGTGGGCAGCTCGGCAGGTTCGAGTGGCGCCGACCGCCGGTGTGAGTTATGGAGCCCGGACACGTGGTCCTGGCGCTAGGGGTGAGAGAATGTGCGCGGCTGAGCAGGCAGTGTGGTCTGAGACTTGAGAGACAACGGACCGATCTCCCAAGTGCCCGATCGGGGCAACGGACTGCCCCGAGGCCTTTGCTCAGCGGCATTCATGTGTGTACTCGCTTTCCTTGTTTATTATATACTCACAGTGTAACCTCTGTCTTCTGCAATCAAATACAGTCATACTTATTGACATCCACGATTTCGAGTCCCTGAATACCGAAGCTCGAGAACAGTGCAGCGGCTTAAGGAAAGCCGACAACGACTACGAAGACAAACTAAAACAGCCAGAAAGAAGAACCCGGCATTGGAAGACCGAAGAAAAAAACCTTACTGGCGCAGCCGACAGGATATCTGTTCTTGGTAAGCCTTCGGCGAACGGCAGCGGCAGAGACAGGAGGTATCCGATCAGAACTCACGAAGGTAACAGAACTGCGACGACATCACCATTGTGCCTTGTCAGGTGAAGAATCGGAAAGCGAGGGTGCTACTCACGTGAAGGCGAGTAGCGAAGATCAGCGTCAACGGGTCAACGGACCGAGCCCAGACTGTGCGTCGACGGACTGACGCACGGGGAGCGCTCACTAATGGACTTGTGAGTGCGCATCGGACAGTGCAATCCACTGATGGACTAGTGGCCGCACTTCATCAGCCTCTGATGGACTAGAGGAAACCCGTCATAAGCTGCGTGGTGGTGACGACCGGCGAAAAGCGGCTCCTTTCATCGGCTTCCAAGGACTGGAAATAAGGTGGGTGGCTTCCCTGCATGGTTCACAGAGACCACTAGTGGTAATAATCTTGGGACTAGTGGGTGCTCATCATGAGTAGTGACGGGGAAGCTACGGGGCCGAGTGATGAGGTGGGGTCGGGCACAGGCGCAGACAGACTAGAATTTCAACATGAAACTCTGATAGCCTCAATGGAACGTTTGAAGATTCAATTGCAAATTGAGCAGCAGAGAACACGGCAGCTTGAAATGCAGGAAAGTATAGACGATAGAACCCCGAACAGACGTCCGGAATCTCGCGAGGAGACCCTAGGTCGTTTTTCCAAAATGCTCAGAAGCCTTCTAACTCCGATCCCATCGGATCCAGAGGTTCCGGTGTGGTTGGAGGGCATTGAGGGCGTCTTTCGGTCGTACGGAGTGCCCGAGAGTATCAAAAGCCATCTCGTACTGCCGCTGATCGCAGGGAGGATTCGGCACATCTTTTCGAAGCTGTCGACTGACGAGCTGAACAGCTACAATAAAGTAAAGGAGACCATTTTGTCCGAGCTGAGGCTGTTGCCGGGCGATTATCTCAGACAGTTTCGGTTTGCAACACCGATGCGAGACGAAACCTGGCAGAATTTTGCGTCTAGGCTCGAGAGCTATTATGCCTTCTATACGGCGGCGCGCAACGTAACGACTTTCAAAGAGCTGTTTGCGCTTCAAGTCGCTGACCAAATTAAACAAACATTGAGCCAGGAAGCATGGAAATACGTTAAGCGTGAAGAGGGTAACGGGTGGGCAACGCCGCACAAAGTTGCAAAGTTCGTTGAAGCATACGAAGATATCGAGGGTAAGGGGTCTGCGCGGAGGCAGGTGACAACGTCGAAAACAGCGAGAGAATACGAGCACGCAGCGAGCACAACAAATGACACGAGGGTTGTGGCACCGAGTGTGCCCTCGGTGAACAAGGGAGCCGCTCTGCAGAAAACGCAGCTCGCGTGTTTTGTATGCAATGGACCGCACTACGCACGAAACTGCCCCGAGAAAGTGGCGACCCAGGCAAAAACCGTGCACCGGGTTGTCATAGACCGGAATTCGGAAACGGTGCCCGGTCGTCAACAGGCGGTGTCTCTCGAAAGCAGCGAGCTTGGGCCTGCATGCGGCGGCACATCAACCAAAAATAAGAGAGAACGAGACATACCTGCTGTGAAGTATGTTAACTTAAGGTGCGGTGATGTTTCCGTTAGGGCACTGGTTGATACGGGTACAGAGATTACGGTGCTCCGAGAAAGCGCCGTGCCCGAAAGCGTGAAACATGAGATCGGAAATGTGACGCTGGTAGCAGCTTTCGGCGCAAAAGTCGTGGCGAAGTTGGCGCGCGTGGGGCTAAACCTGGATGTGGGCGGGAGTGGTCACATCGCAAGGGAAGTGCCTGTAATGTGCGCGTTGACTGGGGAATTAGCGACGGACGACGCTGACTGTCTGCTCTCGGCGGAGGCATGGCACATGATTAAACAAGTATGTACCAGTATTGAAGGCGGGCGATTGTTCGAGGCTGGTTTAGACCTCATCTCCGATATTTGGGGAGAGGAGCGGAGCTAAGGCGATCCCGCTACGAGCGCAGACGTTGACCAAGCTGCCAAAGTTGGGTTAGGTTAGGTTTGAGAATTGTGCTCTGAATTGGTCTCTGTGAATTGTGCCTGGGAGCCACCCAGAGACGGCATGTGCTTTCATATGAAATTTGCTTAACAGTGTTTGATATCATGTCATTACGGTATGTGTCTATTGTTAATGTAGCGGTGCACATGTACGCCATATTCAATGCCGTGTTTTGTTTTCATTCTGAAACTTGTCATGCTCCCAAGTGTGTTTTCATGTAACCAATTCATTACTCATCATTTAATTATTCCATTTTGTGGTTTGTTTCCATGTGTGTGCATGCAGGATTCACGACGACACCTCGAGTTCATCGTGTATAACAACCAGTTAGGTTGTAATAACGATCTTGGGTGCGGGGTGTAAGGTCGTTGTGAATATGTGCCTTAGTTGACTCATGTATGCAGTCTTTGTGTTTATTTGGAATGCGTGGTCGCTCGCCTTCTCTGGGGTCTCTGTGTGTTTGTGTATTTGTTTCCTTGCGATGTTGTGCGGCTAGCTCGCGACCGGAGTCGCTTCCCGAGAAGGTCTGCAAAGCGGCGGTGGCCGGACGGGGTTCGGCGAAAAAGGGAGCGGCAGGAGTTCTCGCGCAATGGGTCTTGCGAGCGCCATAAATCGCACGGCGCGCCGCTATAGACCTTTTCACAAACCGACGTTTGAGCAGCGCCATTGGCCGACACGAGCGACGTCTAGCGTCGCCGCCATTTTGGACTGTGCGCCTTGCGAAAGCAGGCCGGCCGCACTTCGGTTGTGTGATCTTCGCCGCGCATTATTTCGATTGTTTTCTTCCGCTTCGCTTGTCTTGTGCCGCTTGACTTGTTACATGTTTCACGTGCTCGCGTGAGCGCTCAGTGTAGTGTGCCGTGGCAACAGCAAGCCCAGCCAGTGGATGTGGTGTTTCTTCGTCGGTAGCGGCGGCAGCCGCGTCTGCTTCGTCGAGACCTGGCGTGCTAATCAGCGGTATATTTCATTGTTATTGCTGGGCACATGTGACCGTATCGTCGATTGAATCTGATCGCCATTACGTTTCGCGATTGAGGGTTGCCACATTTAGCGAAAGCAGGCGCGTACGTAGCTGTCGGGCAATGCTTATAGAACCAGGCGCCGGCGGCCCGACGACGCGTGTCAGTGGTTGGTAGATATGCGGTGGTTACTCCATACGCTTCAGACGCAACTCAACAGCTAAATCATGCAAAATTTATTGGATCTGGTGCGGTGCAGGGTGCTTATAAGCAAATGTCAAAGCATAAAGCGTGGCGATCGAGCAGCGCGGTACCTGCAGCGAACCGACGCGCGGCAGTGATCACAGATGCCAGCGCGACTGATACAGCCCAGGTGCTAGATTTTTATTTTTAGTATTTATTTATTTATTTATACATACTGTCAATCCCAATAGAGATTATAACAGGACTTGTTATAAAGATATATTTGTTTACATGTATCTTACGTTTGTTTACCTGGGATGGCTTTTCTTTCGAATGTCTGAATTTGAAACAAGCTTCGCTCACGGTGAACCTTAACGTAGATCGTGCGCGAAGTTTGTATTGAAGATATCGCGTACGGCAAGAATTGTCCGTGTGCGCTATCTCTGAAGCGAAATAAGCCAATAATATTGCAGTGTTAGGGCCATTTCTGCTCCTTCTCTTGTTTCCCTTACACCGTCTCACTGTGCTATGTTCATAATAAAGTAATGTCGAGTATTAACAATTGTCGAATAAATACATATGCATATGACTGTAAACCACTACTGACCGTGAGTGAAAAGCGCTTAGTGGTCAGCGAAGCAGTCTCTGCGCGCACGTAAGTATTTCACTTGATCGACTGTGCGAATTTTTTTTCGTTACTGTTATCCTTGCAAGCATGATGCTATTGTCCGCGTACCCATGCGAATACCGTTTTTTTTACGTTCTTACTTGCGCGGGCTCATTTAGCGCATTTCTACGCCACGCGCAGTTAGCGCATTACGGTTCCCGAACTCTAACACTGGCGCTAGGCCGCACTGATGATGTTGACACGTTCGTTTTTGCATTCTCTTGCTGCCCAAGCACATAGACAACGCTCAAAGATGGGTGAGCTCGATGCAGCACCACACTGTTGAAGTTAATTACCTTTATGGGCAGGGCCGCGTAGGGTGCGTGTGAACGCAGAGACAATGTTTTGATGCACACAGGGTCTGCATACATCTTCCATAGAACACGATTTTTCCAGATCGTTGCGAAGTGTATTTACCGACTAGTTCTCTCGCAGAGTGCTCCAATTTGTCTTATACCGGTGTCACACGGCCACTTTTGATAGCGATCGAGACCGATATGGATCGGAATGTTCGACCGCGATTGGCTTCTTCCGCAGATTCAGCAAAGAATCCAATCGCGACCAAGAAATTCGACCCACATCGGGCTCGATCACGATCAAAAGTGCGCCGTGTGACCCCCCCCCCCCCCCCCCCCCCCCCGTTTTAGGCACTGGAATGAAGTCGTGTTTGAAAGATCAACAAATGTAGCCTCTGCCACTACATACGAGAAAATATTGCATCGAAGAGCTGAAAATTCTCGCAACTTGTTGGGAAATGTGCCGAAAAGATTTTACCAAAATGCATTATTTTACTGATGTGTGCATTGGTTCACATTAGACTGAAATGCCAAGTCCTCAGGTGATGCAGGAAACCGGCGAAGCGTGAACATACCACATCGTGGCACTGTTCTCGCGGAGTGCTGTGTTGTGGACACACTTAGTCCCTAAAATCGTTATTTTCCGCTGGTTGTTTGTGCACCCATAAACTGCACAGTGCTGGCCTATAGCCTTTTTATGAGTATATATGCCATTATTTACGAGCGTAAGTCATTTGTGACAAAAATAAACGGAAACATCGAAGGAAAGCTACCACTCCGCAAACGAAGACAAACTAAAACAGCAAGAAAGAAGAACCCGGCGGTGGAAGACCGAAGAAAAAAAAAAAAAAAACCTTACTCCTCCCAAAGAACCGATGACGAATACACTGATGTACATTTCAAAAACTTCGAATTAATTCCGTCAGGGGCAGCACAGCTAGATACCTTTAGGTTTTCAATTAATCTGTACAAGTGAATGAAACAGAGCAGGATACTTAGCAGAAAAAAAGCCGACTCAGGAAAATGAGGATATACAGCAGGATTATCATGAGAAAAAAAACAACAACAACAACGAGATAAATGCATTATCTTATACTGGCAGTAAGCTTATAATTAGAAAGAATTTGAAGCAAACGGAGGTATTCTGTACGAGTTCGAGCGGAGTAATTAGGTGTTCATGGTAGGGATCTTACACAGGTGAAGCGTATTCAAGCTTGGAACGTACTAACATTTTATAGAGTAATAATTCTAATGCAGATAGTGCTTTCGAAAAGTTCCGACGTATGTACCCTAACATTCGAGTGGCATTATTAGTGATGAACTAAATGTGGAGCGCCAAAGATAGGCTAGATGTGATATGAATACCCAAGTACTTGAGTAGTTCCTAGTATGATCTCTCAGGAATCGCGTTGTATTTGTACATCCCATATCCGCTGATCTGCGAGGAAACAGACAAGCAGTGCAAGCTCTCTACAACAACCTTCAACAGAAATCTTCTGATCTCAGAGGCCACATGCTGTCGTCATGCCTATCTCCCGACTTCCCCGATAGATGGCGCTGGCATCGGATATTTCTTTCGCTAGGCTTAGACGCGTTCGAAACGAGAAGCGATCTCGAAAACTACTCAAGGTTATCCATAATACTCTGTCGTCGAAGCGGCCTGAGACTAAGCGAAAGCCGTTTACGCAGTCATTTGCTTCCAACTAAGTGAATTCTACAAGGACAACGCCAAATTCAGTTCGAAGCGGGCGGCCGGGACCGCCGCCAACACGGCGGCCAACGCGCGGCGGCGTTCGCCGCATGTATTGCAACACAGCAAACATCCTGCGTCGTGTCGCCGCGTCGTTACTTGACGCGTGAAGTTCGTCGAGAAAGTTCGCTCCATGTATCCCGGGCTTTAGTGTCATAATGCAGTACTTCTCTTTCTGCTCGTAGGCGGCGGCACCGCCCCGAGCAAGAGCGCGGGTACACGGAGGAGTGTTAGATATATAAGGCGCGTCTGTGTAGCTCTCTGCAAATGCGTTTGTGGCGCAATGGGTTAAACGCTCGGCGATCTATCGTCGCGGACCGAGAGGTCGTGGGTTCGATTCCTAAATTTTGCATGTTTGTGGAACTTTTTCTTCTGGTTTCTTTCTTTGTATTATGTTCTATGACGTATTTCCGTGACGGAAATACGTCAGTGAAGTCTATAATTGACAGATTCAAGGAGGGCATTGTTTAGGTAGTATGTGAAAAGACTGTTAGAACCTCTAGATATACGTATGACTTTACATTTGTTAGCATTTAAATCCATTCGCCATGTACAGCACCAATGAATTGTGGTATTGAGGTCATGCACTCAGGAACGGTCATCATCCTTAGTTATTTCGCGAAATATAAAGCAATCGTCAGCAAAAAAAAAAAAAAAAAAAAAAAAACAACAACAACCGAATATTGGAAAAAATAGTGCAAGTGAGGTCGTTAACGTAAATGAATAAAGAGTGGTTCAAGGACTCACCCTTGTGGTACAACCGAATCTACCTCATTACAGGACGAGTTATGACCGTTAGCTGTTACATATTCCACGTGTATAATTAAAACATCACTCAATGCAATTAAGCAAATTGCTGTCTAGATTTATTAGGTCAGTTTGTACAGTAGCAATTTATGACAGACCTTGCCGAAGGCCTTGCTTAAATCTAAAAACATGCTATCGGCACATGATTAACGATCCAAAATGCGATGTAATTGTTGCGTGAGTGATATAAGCTGGGTCTCGCATGAAAATGATTTACGAAATCCATATTGGGCTGACGTAAAGAATGAGTTCGATTCGAGAAAGTTAACTAGGTTGGTGAAGATGACGTGTTCTAGTAGCTTTCAACAAGTACTCGTAAAGATAGGCCGATAATTAATTAGTCGGGTAATGTATAATGCCTGATTTGAGTAGTGGTTACGTTTTCCCAATTTCCCATTATGTAGGAATGGTAGATGTGACTAAAGATTGGTGAAAAATCGTTTGTTAGTATCATTCAACTACATGAGCTAAAAAAAAACACCTACTCTATTTCACTTGATTAATAACAATAAATACCACTTTTACAGTGCCGGCTATAAAAAAAGGGGATGTTTACGCCGCTATCAGTTGCAATGCAATGCAGTTCTTGTAAGTGTGCAGAAAGGCACGCTCGTAAGTTCAATGTTGCGTAGCTTGCTTGCGAACGTTTGTCTGAATCCGGGAGGCGTATAGTGTTTGCTATAGGTGTTTTTCAACGTACGTCAACGTGATCAGTCAAAAGTTGTGAGTTACGAACGCCAGAGAATTGTTCACTTAACTGCCTCCGTGCGGCGGCCCGGTCCGATGCGCTTGACGTTTGACAATGCGACCAGCATCCAAAGCTATCTCTGGCTCGCAACGAAACGATGTTAGGTGCGTAGGTGCGATTGCGACACCGATGCGACTGGCGTTTCACTATACGTCGCTTTCCCCGCTGAAAGCTCGAAACGCACGTCGGGTCGAATTGCGAGCCAGTTCAAAAGACTGCTCTAAAGGCAGGCCACCAAAATAAATTTCACGCCTTCGACAACAAAACCGACGTAACTTCGTATTTTGCTGGATATGACGTCACTTTTTCTCCGCCGGAAGTCTTCCGTCGTCACACAGTTGGCCGCTAAGCCCCACAGACCCCCGATAAACCTGCATGTTTTGAATGTATGGGCTTCAATGGAAACGTCGCTACCAGGTACATTTACCTTGATCATGCTGCATGCTGGCTGGGGCCTCTTGCGCCACCGGCGCGTGCTGGGTGATCGCTGAGGTGGCGGAATGCAGTCAGGAGGCATAACAAATACTCTTGTGATACAAAAATGCATGATGATTTAATGGCACCCCCTTTAAAACGGGGCGGTGACAAAAGTCACCTAGCCAGTTTGATTTAGTCAGGCAAGCTATACGTGTTTTTTATCTAGCATTTTTGTACACATATCATCAATCTTTTTCCCCTCAAAATCAACCTTGTACCACTACCTATGACTGTAAGAGATCGGGTCGTATCAATCTCTGCTCTGCTTTTTTCCCCACCAATACTCTAAACGTCTGTCGCTTATCTCGACTGCTGATCTGTTGATGTTCCCTTCCACTTTAAAACCAAGCGCTTCTGGGAGTTGCAGTTTACCTACGGTTCTCGCTGGGTGGATCCCGTCGCATTCCATTAGGATGTGCTGAGTGGTCTCTGGATCGTTGCTGCAGCATACACATGCCTCATCTAGTTCCGAATATTTGCTCCGGTATGTTTTGGTCCTTTTTTCATCCGGCTCAAGCCTCAAATAGCAAGGCACTGCCCTTTGTGTTATCGTACAGATTTTCCCTTATAATTTCTTTCTTCCCATTCTTCTAAATCTCCATGGTCTTTCTTGTTTCCATTACTTGCATCCAATTCACTGTTTCTATTTCCCTCCCTTTTTGACGACTCCTGGTTGTCTATTTACATTTTCAACTATCCTGTACTTGGTTTCCAACTTGCTTGACCTCTTCCGCCATTATGTGTCCACGCTTTTCAGGTACAGATACTTGTGCACTTTAGCCGCCCATTTATTTTCATTCATGTTCCTGAGTCTTTCTTCAAAACTAATTTTGCTCTGTGCTTCTCTGACTTCAAAGGAGGCCCAGTCCACGTCACCCTACACTGCCTCATTTGCGGTTTTACTGTGGGCTCCCAAAGCCAACCGGCCTACCCATCTTTCGTTAATTACCCACTGCGGTGGCTCAGTCATCTAATGCGTTGCGCTGCTCAGCACGAGACTGCGGGATCGAATCCCGGCCGCTACGGCTGCATTTAGATGGAGGCGAAATACAAAAACGCCCTGTGCTTGCGTTGTAGTGCACGGTAAAGAACCCCAGGTGGTAAAATTTAATCCGGAGCCCTCCACTACGGCGTGCCTCATAATCAGAACTGGTTTTGGCCCGTGAAACTCCAGAAAGAAGAAGAAGAAAGATCTTTGGTGGACTTCCAGCCCCGACAAGATATCCGATTTTAAGCATACAATAGCATTTTCGAACGTTAGCGCTGGCACCATTACTCCTTTTCCGATTTCATGCACTACCTCATATTTATTGAGGCCCCACACTGCTCTGTGTTTCATTATTGCTGCATTCCACTTTCTCTTTATTTTTAGATAACCTTGGTGGTTGCTTGAGTAAGCCTTTCCTTCGTTTATGCGTACGTCGAGGTACTTATGGTGCTTTACTATGGATGTTACTTGCTCTTAAATTGACATCACGTGATTACTGGTCTCTTCATTAAAGATCCTCATCCCCAATTTGTCTGTGCTAAACTTAAGGCCTAGATTTGTCGCTGCGTTGCCACAGATATTCGCAAGTGTCTGTAAATCTCTTCTATTGTCCGCTAGTAGCACTATGTCGTCCGCATACATTATTACTCCAGGGAGTTTCTGCTGCACCATTTGTCCATGTCGCATGCAGGATAAATCAAACCCTAATTCGGTGTTTTCAGTCGTCTTTCTATGACCTTAACATAAAGCGTGAACAACAATGGCGACAGAGGACATCCTTGCTTCAGTACTTGGTGAATTCGCATCACTTTATAACCTTTTCGACCTTCCCACACAACTTATACTTGGTTGTCTCTATATATAATTTCCCTCGGCAGATCCACGAAATCGTCATCTATGCCTTCGTGCTGAAGAATATCCCATAACAATTCCCTGTTTACATTGTCACAGGCTCCTTTAAAATCTAGAATTGGTATCGATAAAGGTCTGTTTTGAGCTACTGAAACCTCTATGCACAGAGTGAGTATTAAAATATTACCCTCTAAGCGACTGCCTGGCCTGAACCAATTCTGTAGTTAATCCAGTACATAATTTTTCTCCACCCACTTCAACAGTTGTAATTTTATGGCTTGCATTGTCATTCTATATATCACCGACGTTACTGTAAGTGGCCTGTACGCGCTCGTCTTATCATTATCTCTTTTGCCTTTGTAGATGAGGTTCTTCTGCCTTTCGCGCCAGCCAACGGGAATTTTCTTCGTTCTAATCAACTAAGTAAACTAAGTAAAAATTTCACACTGGCCAGTTTCGCGTGAAGGGCGAAGCATTGAAAGCGATAATAAGGCTTAGCGTTGCGGTGAAGCTACTCGGACGCTGTTCCAAGAATAAGCGAAGGGAAGATGTTGGCGTGATGCCGAAGGTGAAACCACTGCTGTGAAGCAGCAGAATCAGCATCCGGGGAGATACCAGCGGTCGACAGTATCCGCGTCCTCGGGCTGAGGATTCAGGCAAACCGGAAGAATTATGAAACGCTTGCTAGGTTAGAAGCCAGTTCAAATCAGACGTGTCGTCTCATCAGACGAATAGCGAACAGGCACGCTGGGATGAAGGAGGCGAATCTCCTGAGGCTATCGCAAGCCTTCGTTATCAGTAGGATGGTGTACGTGGCACCCTACCTCAAGCATCAAAGGCTACTTGGGTCTAAAACGGGGAGGAAGATTTTAGAGAAATTGGGCTACGAGCCCAAACATGAGCAAGTGCGCTCAAGCGACATCCCCAGACAGATCAGGGACACGATAAAAATACATCCGCTACCCAGAAACATGAACCCTGCCTTTCACGACGGCAGACGTAAAGACAGGGCAGAGGCATTAGAAACTAGGTATACTGGTCGACAGGACGTCCTATATACGGACGCTGCAGAATATGACAGCAAACGGCATATGTGGCCATGGCGGTTAGAGAAGATGGAACACCAATGGCGTGCTGCACAGTCAGTGGCGTCGAGACGGTTGAAGCTCAGGAAGTGGCCATAGCCTTGGCCGTCAGCCAAAGGGGGGTAAAGGTGGTCATCAGCGACTCCAAAAACGCTGTAAGAAATTACGTATCGGGGAGGGTGACGGAGACTACCATCCGTATATTAAACAGGGAAAGAGGACCCAGACAGCTTGTTCTGCTCGTTTAGGCACCAGCTCACCAGTGACTTAGAGGGAACGAGGATGCTCATTCGGTCGCCCGAGGTCTCACTTACTGATCAACCCCCGGAACCTCCCAAGTCACCGAAACTATAAATAGAAGAGAGGATATGCGCGCATACCAGGAAATCACAGTACACTACAAACGAAATCGACAAATTTACCCGGCAGCGGACAGAACACTCAGTAAGAAATATGAAGTTATGTGGAGGAAATTACAGAAGGGGGTTTTTTCCAAACCCCGTACTCTACAGCAAGTGGCATCCAGGAGTATTCGGTTCAAAGTGCCAATTCTGTGATGAGGCCGCAAAGCTGGTTCACATGGCGTGGACATGTCCGTCTAAGCATGATAGCCAGCGCACTCTAGAATCCTGGGAGGCTTTGCTCCGCAGCCCAGACCCCAACGTCCAGCAGGACATCATCGGTCAAGCCCTTGCTGCTGCTGTGTCTCAAGGTATTCTGGCCGACGGCTTTCTCTCCTGACGAAGGATTTCTCTCCTGACGTTCATTGACTGGTGTTTTTAATAAAGTTGTTGCTCCTATTCCTCCTCCTGGGAGATACCAGGCGTCCCAGACCATCAATGGTTCCGGAGATAAGATCGAAGAAAAATTCAGTGCCGATTCAGCGCTAAGTGCGAGAGAAATGCGTTAGGGGGCATTACGTCGTACCTCTTGGAGGTCCTGGATGCATGATTTAAAGCGCGTTCACCACACTACATAGTGTTGTCTCGTTTATACTGCTTCGTTTGTTCGTGCAACGTGAGAAAATTTTGCCTCGTTGGTAGACAATGAAATGCTATTGCATTTAATAATTGAGATGACTCGGATATTGATATTTGCCACACGCTCAAAACATCGCAACTGTAGGATGAAGAAACTCATTGCTAGCTTTACGCGTCGTTAGAATCGTAACGTTGAGCTAGGAAGGCTCGGATCCCTACTCGGTTCCTCGAAAGTGAAGGCGCCTAAGAGCCCGTGCTTATAACCGAACACTTGGGGCGGAGGAGGAAACATCTGCTGGGTGCTGCCATTTCTTGCAGAAAAGTAGTTGCTTGGGAATATTCATGGAACAGTAGCGACAAAGTTCTTGGGCGCCCAAAAGATACGACGCCTGTCAGCGCATTGCATAGTTGACAGATATAAATGACAAAACTGTATACAGCCCGTTCAAGGGAACGTCATGGAAACGCATGAACCGCTGATGTATTTCTCAAGTTTGCGCAATTTCGTCCCAGAGATGTCTATTCTATAGTCGTCAGTGAACAGATAAATGCAGAACAGATAAAAGGGCACCTTGTTCCTTATCTTGGCGCCCCGTGACGTGCTTTTCTATCTTTGCTTGTTCAATGTGTGGCCAATTTTATGAGTTAACTGGACTGATTAATCGCTTTGTCTTTCATTTCAGTGCTCTGATGACGTCCGAAATGTGGCATGCTGGTGATTGCGTGTTCTGTTCGCCCAATATATCAGACGTATTTTGCTAACCGTGCAAGTGGGCGTAGAAGTGATCGCGTCTCATTTATTCTTCTTTCTGCTCTTGAATGCCAGTTAAAGAAAAATAAAGTATGGGGTATTCCGTGCCAAAACCATGATCTGATTATGAGGCACGCCATAGTGCGGGACTCCGGATTAATTTTGGCCACCTGGGTTTATTTAACGTGCACATAAATCTAACCATACGGGTGTTCTTGCGTTTCGCCCGCATGGAAATGCGGCCGCCAAGGCCGGGATTTGATCCCGCGACCTCCAGCTTAGCAGTGCAACACCATACCCACGAAGCAACCATGGCGGGTGAATGCCAGTTAAACCCAGGTTTCGCTTTTGTATCCGACCATGAAGAAGTACTCTCTCTTCTCACTAATCGCACTGTTATTTCCGTCCCCCTTTTCTAATTAACTGAATATTTTGCAGTCTTCACTTATCAACTGCTTAATTAATTCGGATCACCGAGTGTAGTTGCAGAATTGAAGCCTGTAGTCAGTGCTAAAGGTACGCCTATTTACTATAAGGATCCACAGAACAGCACCAGTTATGATAAATGCGTTAAAAAACTGGCGCAGCAATGGTCATATTCGCGTTACCAAATATTTTTCTTTCAATCCTTGTTTGCGAGGTGGTGGACAAAATTTTGTTGAACACCCATGTATTCGTGATAAGTTTTGTGGATGAACATTGAGGTATTGTGAAGGAACAAGAGCTAACTGTGAGCAGTGCCGATGCCTCCTACGGCAAACAATGAACTCTCTTTGAGAATTCGAAGATAGCCATAGTGACCACGTTTCGACCGCAACGAATTGCATAAGCACTGGTGCACTTTGATTTATACTCGCGGACAGTGTTCTCTGGCAATGAAGGGAAAGCTGTGGAGACAAAGCGTTCACAAGTGAGAACGTATCTGAAAAGAATCCCGCGTTTAAATCCACGTTAGTTTAGGCTGGGGAAGAGAAAACATAAACAGCTTATTAGCAACAATTAAATAAGACAGAACACACCAATGACTGTTTTTAAAAGCTTTCTTATTTTGCGGCTTTTCCCTTCCGCATCTGAGCAAACGCGAAACCGTCGCACGTGGAAGCTGCGTCGATTCAGCGTCTGTTCCGAGCAACCAAAAGCACTGTTAAACGCTGCCGGACTACTTGACGCGGTAACTCATGTGAAGCAGCCACGCGCCCGTAAGTTTCCCTTCATTGCTACAGAAAGTTGTCCGCGAGTAGAGATGTGCGTTCAAGATAATTAAGTGGTCAAAATTAACTCCGAGTTCTCCATATGGTGCCTCTCATAGAAACAGCGCTGAGTGTTGCTTTGCGATGTTAAACAAAACGACTTAATCAGTAAAACTTCGGGGAGCTATTTATTCGGTGAGACATCTGAGACAGCAAAACGCCACCTTTGTCGATCGCTGATATTGAAGGGTTTTTTGAGGCTGCGGCTGGTATTGCTGCCGATTGAGGCTGCTGCAGACAGCGCTTCGACCCCGCGTTGCAAACGCCTTCTATTGTCATGTTCCATCCCTTCGACTTATCACTGCTCGCTGGAAGTTTGTGCACCAATGGCTTTTTCATAAGTTTTATCTTTCTCCACCTTCAGATAAAAAGTTCCTCTTATCGGCTCATCTCATCGGCAGGTTCAGCTGCGTACTCATAGAGTCGCATTACGGTGGTGCTTTTCCGTGAAGCTATTAGAATGTCTGTTTCAGGACGTCGGCTCGAAACATTTGCTCTAAATGCCAAAGACAATGTAGTGATAAAGCCATCTCAGCCAGTGCGATAAAATTTGGAATGGGGTATTGGGCATCTAGCTGGTGAATGCGTTGACCGAAGCAAGAATTGTTGCGATAATTAGGCGACTTGTGATGAAGTACGACTATCCTGTTGATAGAGGTTTACAGCTCTACGGTGTATTCAAAAGTGTGTCATTTCGGAATCCGTGTCTATGAAGACGGAAACTTGTAGAAATAAAACGTTTGTCAAGAGAACGAGACAAAGAAATTTCAGAGTTGATGAGTTGGAAAAATCGTAAGAAGCTAGCGAATTTGTGCTTATTATTGTCTATATGCTTATCTCTATTGTCTATATAGACTAAGAACGTCTCACTACTGCGAATTACAATGCATCTCTGTATTAAAATATGCTAAAAGGTAATATACCTCCTACGAAAAAAGAGAAAGACGTGCCTGAAGAAATTCATTAGCGGCGGGTTTGTCAAAAACGCCATAAGAGATTTTTGAAGGGCCGTTTGAGCCTTTAAAACGGACCTTGCATGCGCAGTAGTCGTAAGAAGTAATATGGCTTTTACGAAAGCCGCAGTGGAGGGGCCTCCTTTCGGTTTCCCTTCAGAATTTAGAGCGATAGCTCTATTACTCCAGGTACAAACCCAGAAAACGCCTGGTTCCGTAAATCTGAACTTCAAGCTCTGTCAAGCTCAAACTGGGACTTAGCCTGCCACTACCGGCTGCTGCTGCGTACACTGCGTGGGCACCCATATCTTGAACGCTATCTAAACCACATAGGCACACCGACACGCACGGGTAACAGCGTGAGCCGGGATAGAGCACCCGATCGCGCGTATACGCTAAACATCAAGGACGTACAATGGGCATCGCTAAACGAAAGCATGGGGAGCAATCACGATTTGATTCGCCTGTCACTATCCACTCCCAAATTATGGCGAACAATTGGCACAACGAAACTAACCGACTGGCCAAAATACAGAGAGCTCATATATAGCCGCTCGTATGCTTGTGGGAGTGTTTGATACATCAAACACTCCCACGAGCGTACAAGAATGGACAAAACACGTCCAATCAACACGCAAAGACATCACGAAAAACATAGCACGCACGTCGGAGGCGCCCGTGGTTCACTCCCGCCTAGTAAACTTGTGGAACGAAAGACAGAAATTGGTCAAGCGTTGGAAAAAACAACGCCTCAACAAACATCTACGTGCCCGCATAACACTGCTGCGGAGCAAGCGCAACAACATGCCGACAAATCAGCGAACAACGAGTGCGAGTCCCTCTCGGGGACCTTGGGAACGGCTGGCACGTGGCGCATCCTTCGTGGGATGCTTGACCCGGGTAGCGCACGCACGGAAAACAACAAGCGACTCTAAATCATATCGGACAGTTTCCCAGGCACAGAGCGGACCTGATAGACAAACTGAAAGAACGATACATAGGACCATCACTAAACACGGTCAACCCAAACGAATCCCGACCATACCTTGGGATGGCCAATCCCGAATTAGATGAACCTTTCACATATGCAGATGTCTTTGAGCCAGCTCAAGCAGCCACCAAAAACTCGGCTCCTGGCTCCGATGATAATCACGAACGCGATGCTTCGGAACCTGGACGCTAGAGCCCTGACTAAAATCACAGAGCTGCTCAATAGCGAGAGCTGGCTCAGGGGCCAATTGTCTCCGGAATGGAAGCACGCTAAGGTTATCACGATCCCCAAACCTAAAAAGACGCCCACAATAGACGCTCTGAGGCCTATTTCCCTCACGTCCTGCCTGGGTAAACTGTACGAACGAGTACTGCAATTAAGACTACAACGGTACCTAGATGAAATAACATGGTTCCCAAACACCATGATAGGGTTCCGTGCGGGGCTATCCTGTCAAGACGCATTCCTACTGATCACAGAAGTGACATCCAACATCGCCCGCGGAGAGGAAAGACTAGTGCTCGCTCTAGACCTCAAGGGCGCATTTGATAACCTTTCTCACAAAACAATATTGGAGGAACTCAAAATTACGGGATGCGGAGAACGCACATACCACTATGTGCAGGCTTTCCTCGCCAACCGCACTGCCACAATAGGCATAGGCCAAATCACTTCCTAAACGTTCAAGGTGCCCAGTAGAGGAACACCGCAGGGGACAATAATCTTACCTTTGGTGTTCAATATAGCGATGTGTCGTCTAGCACGACAGCTGGACCAAATCCCTGACTTGGGTTACACTCTGTACGCAGACGACATAGCGCTGTGGGCAGCAAGGGGCCCTCTGGGACACAAAGAACACGTACTACAACAAGCAGCCGAGGAAGTAGAGAAATTCTCGAGGAGCAGTGGCCTCAAATGTGCTCCTTAAAAATCGCAGGTCATTCGGGTACACTCGAGGGGTTACATATCCAACGGACCAGTCAACATCGTTGTGGAAGGACACGCAGTCCAAGAAGTCACGACGATGCGGGTCCTGGGTTTCTGGCTCGAAAGTAGCGGGAAAGCGTCCCACACCATCAAAACGCTCAAAACTACCACAAATACCATCGCACAAATGATCCGCCGCGTAACTTATCGCAACGCGGGAATGAAAGAACACGACATGCTAAGGCTTGTCCAAGCACTAGTGATAAGCCGAGTCACCTACGGCCTGCCCTACCACCTCCTTAGTCACGAGGAGCGGCAGATCGATATCATAATAAGATCAGCACATAAAGCGGCCCTCGGACTACCCAAGGGCACGTCTGCAGAGCGTCTACTAGCCTTAGGGATATACAACACACTCGAAGAGCTAAAACAAGCCACACTTATCTCTCAGAGGGAACGCCTGAGCTACACTCACGGCGGACGGGCCCTACTGATAAGGGCACGTATTCCCCCACACTCACTATGCATCAGCGAACAAGTAGTACCACTACCAACCTCAAGACGAGCTGAAATTACAGTGGCCCCCATACCCCAAAACATGCACCCGGAATACAATAAAGCCAGACGCAAAGCACTCACACGACATATTAGAACAAGGTATGAAAATAATCCGACTAGCAACACAATATACACTGACGCAGCCGCGTATCCGAGCGCACACCCTAAAGACAGCGAAGCACAAACAAACAAGAGGTAGGCAATGGCAGTCGTCGACACGAAAGCCCAGGAACAATTTACAGCATTAGTCAGGGCAGGGACTATGGTGGCTGCCGAAATTTTCGCCGTGGTAATGGCCCTCGCTCACGTGGAACGCTCGCGAAAGAGCGCCACCATAATCTGAAACCCACAAGAAGTGTGTCGCATGCTTCTAAGGGCCACGTGACCAAAACAAATCACTCGATAATACCGACAAAATTCGCCCATCATCACCTGATCGTATGATGTCCGGGCCACACGGGACTGGACGGTAACGAACTGGCCAATTCGCTAGCCCGAGACATTATTAACCGGGCAGACTCGACTGGGACGGGAAGCCACCGCAATAACCCCCATGCAACGAATGCCCGAGATTCTCGCTCATCAGCGTACAACCAGAAAAAAATACCTTCCCCCTCACGCACAACTCAGTGGAGAGGAAGCCGCCAGCTGGCGCAAAATTCAGACCGGGGTATACCCCCACCTTAATTTACAGCATGCCATGTTCCCCACTCGCTACAGGGTCGACTGTCCGTGGTGCGGCGACATGCCAACACTACAACCCATTACATGGGATTCTGAATCACACCCGTTTGATAAAAGACGCCACGCAATGGAGCAATGGGAGGCACAGCTAGCCAGCTCGGACCTGATGGGACAACAGACCTTCTTAGAACAGGTCAAGTGGGCGGCCGAGGCCAGTGGGGCCCTGGACTAAAGGGGCTTCGACCAGTCCGCCAAAATGCTTTTGAACAATGTACGTTTTCTTCTTCTTCGTCGACGTGGACAAAGTGCGCGGTCGCACCGGCCTCATCTTCAAAGCCCTCTGCGCTGTGTACAAATTGCGCCGAGTGCTGGTAGTTTTGTGTGCGCTGTACGTTCGACGCTTATAGTTCGCGTTGAAGCGAGACGCAACATGCAGGTCAATTCGCTAGCTGCTGCTGCCGCGCCGAGCAGCATCTGCGTGTTGTCTTGTGCAATTGTAGATGCGGTAGCTGCTGACGGCGCCGAGCAGCGTCTGTGTCCTTTCCCAAAGCAAGCAAAACCGTGCTATTTCTCTACAAACTTGGTTTAACCGCGTTCAACCACGGCAAATTTTTTTACTTGTCAGGATCATCAGCCCAATCTTCTCATTGCCTTAGCACACAGAAAAAGAAAACTTTGCCCACTACGACTACTCGAACCCAGGTCACTGTAGCAATGTGCATTTCACTGTTGGCATATATCCACAGCATTTGCTATTACGCAGTATTTTGTTAGTCTACCGTGGTATTTTTAACGTGCGCAAAGTTAATTACAGGCACTACGATGAAATTATGCAATGACCACATATGGGAACTAACAAAAATTCACACAGGCACCGCGCACTCTAAGAGGACCACCCTAAATCTACCTGTTTGCATTTCCAGGGAGTTCTGCAAAAGTATATTTTAACGCGTTAAGGGCCCCACGTTGTAGAAAATCTGGTGTCAGTGTCGGCGTAGGCAGCGTTGGCCGTTAGAGAAAAATCATTCCGAACTATGCATGCCGAAAAACGCAGGCCATCCGCGTGGCGAATAGGCGCTACTGAAATAATTAAATTTCTCAGAGTAAAATCCAGCATAAAATTCCGTAAAGTACGACTTACACACTACCTACAGACATGATGACGTCAAATTGTAACTTGAATATACGAGGAAACATTCTGTTACCCGTAAATTCAAACGCAAACCGCTTTTCCAGCTGCGGTTTCAGGTCTGTTTTAGTGGGAGCGGCGCTTCCCGCTCGGTTCCTTGCAACACCATACAGATGGCGCTCGCCTCCACGCATACGTGGTAGTGGCGGATCACGCCCTGCGGGGGAAAAGAAAAAAAAAATAACCAGAAAGCTCGCCTTCGTGCATAGCGTTCGCCGCCAGCGTTTGTAGGTTAACATTATGGCTACATAAGCTGCAGTTTCCGGAAGGCGTGAGAAGCAGTCAGGGACCATTGAATGCTACTGCGTTGCACTATTAAACGCGAAGCTTAAGCGTCCTCTAAGTTTTTTCACTAGAAGGTTGATAAGGATGAGCACCTCACCAAGATGGGTGTCTGGCCTAATGTCCCATTCAGTAAAACATTTTTAGATGGATAGCTATTTGAAGAAAACACATTCTTGAACAAATGATCCGTTCTGCGTTATGGTCCTGGATACGTGCTTCCGCAAGCTGTGCAGTCCCAGAGGAAAAAGATTAGCTCAATTGACTGGTGGCCGGAGAGGCAAAATCAAGCTAAATATACCTGGTAGCGAAGCTTCCATAGAAGCCCATACGTTCAAAACATGGTGGTTCATCTGCGGTTCATGGGGCTTAGCGCCATCTGTGTGAGGAGGGAAGACTTCCGGTGGAAGAAAAAATAATTTGAGGTCATATCCGTCAAAAACAGAAGTGACGTCATTCTGTTCTCAAAGGCGCGAAATTTGTTTTCGAAGGCCTGCTATTAGAGCTGTATATTCAAATGCCCCGCCCTTTGACTTGATGGACGTTTCGAGCTTTCAGCGCGGAAAGCGATGCACGAAAAGTTAAGCCGTACGGGTGTCGAAATCGCATCGCTGCATGGAACATACTTTCTTTGGAGGCCGATGAACGCTTTGGGAGTAGAGTGGTCGTCCTTTCGTCGGACGCCAAGTCCGTCGGTCAGCGCTCTCCCACGAAAACAACTAAAGTAAACAATTATCTGGTGGTCGCAACTCACTACTTTTGACTGAACAGTTTAAGAAATAATGAAACTACCCGCGTCACCAAATTCAGTGAAACGTCGACAAGCAAAGCAACGCAACATGTGAGGGGGCGTGAACTTTACGAGCGCGCCTTTCTGTCCACTTCAAGAGCTGCATTGCATTGCAAGTGGTAGCGGCGTCAACGCCCGCCGCTATCGGGGGCGCCCTTACGGCGAGCGCTGAAAAAAGGTATTTATTGATAATGATCAAGTAAAATAGAGTTGTTCTTTTTTCGCCATGCGTATATAAAATTGATTAGGAATTATATTTTCGTTGAATGAATCTAACTGTGTTTCGCTTTAATTAAAAAGCGCTTTTTCTTTAACAATGTTTGTTCCCTGCAAACATAGTCGCGTTTTAATCGCTGCTCCCATAACCACCCTTGCTGGTGTCGGTGACAATTCGTTCTGAACCGCTTTTCTCCCGAAGCTTAGCGACCATTTGGATCGACTTTGGCAAAATCATGACACGTGGCGCATTTATTCCCCAGCTCGCCGTTAGCGAGAGTGCCAGGCACATTCCATTTTCCAAAGCAGAGCCAGCCGTCAGAAAACAACCCATCTTCCTTTTTTATGCCTTTATGACAGCCTCGTGGCGTCGCCTCGTTGGCGCATAGCTTGGCCGAAAAATGAGGCATATGGTAAGTTTCGAAATTCGGGCTTTGAGATGAGTCTGTTTCTGCCAGCCACGCCTGCTTTGGAAAATGGAATGTGCCTTGCACCCTCGCTAGCGGCGCGCGCTCGGGAACAACAGCGCTGCGCGTCGCGATTTTTCCTCTCCAGCCACGAGTCACTTACGGTAATCTTTTCCCGCTAGGACTGTACATTGACATAAGCAAAAAAAAAAAAAAACTACCTCACTATAAGTTGGCAACAGGTAGCACACAGCGTAGGGTTTGATGCTGAAATCGTTTAGAATGCACTGAAGGCTATTTCAAAACAGGATGGTGTCTTCGCAGCGTTTTTGCACGGGCAACACAATGACTTTCTGGACAACACCAAACCCCCACTGCTAGCACAGCTGTACACACACTTACAAACTACATGCTGCCCTAGGCTGGCAGATTAAACGTTACTATCGCCAAGTCTAGCAAGCGTCTCACGAATTTGCAACCTTCACAGCGTACCAACATGTTGGTGCCCTTGTGTTTACCGATGCCAATGCATGGGCGCTAAGGGGAGCTTTTGCGCCTCCGTTTGCTGCCTTCCCGTGACGCATGGTCTTTTTCACCACTGATCACTTACTATCTGAATATGCTGCTCTTTAAGATATTCACTGTTTTTGCTAGTAATTATCGCACAAAACCCAATTTCATTTCTGAATTGCAATATATTTGGCGGAACCATGTATTGATATGTCTTTTTTAATGAAATAAATTTTGCTTTGATTTGGTGCTTTGTGTTTTCGTTCTAAATTGTGGACCGGAGAATGAACATTTTGCCTACGATACTTTCTCCTTTTAAAACCATTTTACAGGTTCCTACACCAACACAAGCATCATGTCCGGTTGAGAGGCACCAACAGATTGAAGCTTCGTAGCGTGCCAGCGTCTTGAACCACTCGTGGCTGAATTTGTTTCGAGTTGTATCGGGCGTCTGTTTTCGACTGTATCTGCGTTCCTAAAACTTGGCCCGAATTCAATAAAATGTGCAAGTGTTTCGGTATGTGAGCTTGTTTTTAATACTTGCTATATTTTAACTAATTAGGCCGATAAAAATACGCTTTTTATTTCAAAACTTGAAGTGCCTTTTGAGGGATTTATGAGCTTGAGGTTGAAGTTTGAAGTTTACTTGTAGCGCAAGAGCAAAAAAAGAAAGCATACTTCTTAGGTAGTACATTAGGAAGTCCCGAAGTAGAACTGCCCGGGGGATCTCCTGTTTCACAATGCATACGATATAATCGCATAAACAGCAGCAGGATGCATCCAACAAGCGATTACGACTTTACACAAATCAGAATGTTATATAAAGACAAAATAAGGAGATAATAGAATGAAAATAAAGAAATGTCATAAAAGGCTATTTCATTATGATAAGCTAACAAAGGCATAAAAACAGATTATGAGGACAGTTTAACTTGTGAATTTAAAGCAGTACAACACGAACGTATTTATTTAAAATCTATACGAACAATAAGAGTGAAGAAATTTATTCGTAGTAGAAATTACCACGAAAATACAAGAAAACACACGTCCGCAGATAAGACAAAGACGAAAAGGAAAATCGGCAAAGAAATCGGCAAGAAAAAATTGACAAGAAAAGAGAAAATCACACTGAAAGCAGCTCTTCTAACAATTATATTTTTAATTTTCGTTTAAAGGAGTAGAAAGAAGAGGTAACCTTAATGTCTGCAGTAATTGCATTCCAAACACATAACAGCGAATCTGAGGGTAAACTTTCCATAATTTGATGTGATTTTCGGTAAAAGGAGGTTATTCTGTTCAGAAAACCTTGTGTTGTATGAATTAACGATGTGACACAACGAAAGGACGTCCGTAGGTATGTCAAGATGAATCAAGCGAAACATGAGAAGCGATAACTTATATTGAAATAAATACCGAAAGGGTAGAATACGAAGAAGTTGGTAAAGAGGCAGGAAATGGCATCGCAGTGGTGTAAATGTCATGAGCTTCAATGCTTGGTTTTGGAGGTGTTCAAAAGGCTTGAGGTGAGTACGATATCTATTTCCCCATGTAGACAAACAGTATGTTTAATGACTATCTATATATGCATGACATAATGAAGTAAGAATATGTGGTGCAAAGTATGCACGTGCTTTGATGAGAACATGAATACCAAATGACACTTTGTGCAGTAATGAACTGACAGGGCAGTGATATTTTAGGTGTTTGTCAAGGGTAACACCAAGAAATCTCACTTTTTCAGATATCGGTAGTACATAGTTATTCAAAGAAATTGTTACGGGATTTACTAATACTTTAGGTGGACTATGGAAGAGGACAAACGTTATCTTAACTGGATTTTTACACAGTTGGTTTAAGATACACCATGTGTGGACATTGGAGAGGTCAGTATTAAGTGTGGCTTGCAGAGCGCTTAGTGTGTGCTGAGATGAGTATAATGTAGTATCGTCGGCATATAATAGGCAGTCGGAATCGGTCAGTACATTAGGTAAGTCATTTATGAATAATAATAAAAGCAACGGACCTAAAATGGAACCCTGAGGAACACCACTGGTAATTAATTTATTGGTAGAGTAATGATTATTTATACAGACAACTATGGAACGCGGAGCAGTTCGAGAGATGGACCAGTAATGCCGAATTGCTCTAGTTTATTTAACAAGATGCAATGATTTAGTGAGTCAAACGCCTTAGTAAGACCAATAAATATAGCCCCCACAATTAGTCCCTGGTCAATGGCTTGCTTGATTTTGTCAGTTAAGTGAACTAGCACTAACTTGGTTGAGTAGCCGTCTGAGCCCAAACTGGAGGGGACTGATAAGCCTAAGCTTATTAGGTCGTTCATGAGGCGGGTATAAATAAAATTTTCAATAACCTTGCTAAAAATGGCAATATACAGGTGGGAAGGTAATTGTTAACATTTTCACGATTACCTTTTTTGAAGACAGGATTTATTTCACCAATTTTAGGTGAGTTAGGAAATACCCCAGGACGGAACATTTTGTTATTAATATCAGCAAGGACAAGTGAGATATCAGCAGAAAAAGCTTCATGTGAGCTGGAATGATAGAATCAAGGCCAGGCCCAGTTGATTTTAAGGAGCGAATAACATTGTAGACTTCATGCGGTGAAATAGGACGAAGATAAAATGAGTAACAGCTACGCAAAATACTAGGCACTGCATTAGCTGGAGCACTATTATGCGAAGCAACAAAATGTTCACTAAGTACATGAGCAATATCAGTATCTTCGGCGTGTTCATGATCATTGAGGACAATTATTTTGATGTCCGGATCAGACTCTTTCATATTAAGAAACTGTCTAATTAGTTTCCAGTTACGCCTGGTATCGTTTCCGTTTTCAAGTATCTTGTTTTCATAGTAGTCTCGTTTTGCGCGCCTGAAAATGGCAGAAAGATTGTTTGAATATGCGCGGAAGCGATTTTTCAAATTTATGTTAAAGGGCTGTGATTTTACTTTTTTTGGGAAGATTATTTTTTCTTATTATGGAATGCAACATGGGCATCTGATATTCAAGGATTTCTTGGAGTAGAATACCAATGTGTGACTTGCGAATAAGTAGTACACTGATCAATGTATTTAGTGATTCTGGAATGGAACATGGAAATTGCCTTCTCAGGACAACCCTGCATATATACGTCATCCCAGTTTGTGGTTTGAACCTGATGAATAAACTGATTTGTTGAACAAATTTAACTTATCTTTCAGAATTGCTAACTGCTTCTGTACCTAGGCAAAAATACAAAGTGTAATGATCAGTGATTGAATAATCGATAACTCCAGAAGAGCAATGAGAATCAGAATCGAATGAAGAAAAGATGTGATCAATCAGCGTGGAAGAGCCTGTAAGATCACGCCTAGTTGGAGTCTGTATTAGGGAAGAAAAGCCATAGCTGAGTAGACAGGGTACATAGTCAGAGCAAGACTGACAGTTGATATCGAGAATATCAATGCCTATATCTCCGCAAATTATCATATTTTTATTTTCATTTGTTAACGCATATAGCATATCTTCAAGCTGAGAACAGAATTCCGCATAAGTTGATGGTGAGCGATATATAGCACCTACTTATTGTACAGCTATTATTGACCGGCAGAGAATTGCTGTCAAACTCTAACCAGATGGATTGACATAACAAGTCACGAAAAGCAAGATCGTAACGCCGAACTAACGGTAATGATGATCTGATGAAAATATCCGACCCACCACTACGGTGGCAAATTCGGTTATTGATTTCAGATTTGTAGCCAGACAGACCATACAAATTTCCACCAGCTGATGTTAGCCAGGTATCGGATAACCATATCAAGGAAAAAGTGTGGTCAAGCGTGGAAAGTTCAATAGATCGTCATGATGCTCATGATGCGCATCATAACGATCACGATGGAGCTTCGCGCTTGCTCGTGTAGTATAGTCAGTAAAAACCCATTTCTAAAATTGCAAGTGCAGCAGGGATGTCCAATTTTTGGAGGATTGTAGTGATGCGTACAAATGTGACAGTGTGTATGTGGCGGTGTATAGTACGTATGTCTAGACTACGTATGCCAAAAGTCTGAAAGGGCACCTTCATATACGTGGAAAGTTTACGTTGCCTACGGTGGTCTAAAAATCAAGCCGCCTCAGTTCCTTCTGCCCCTCAACGACGTAACATGATGCACCAAGTTGTCCAAGAGGCAGCGATTCTGCGAATCACCCGAGATTACCCAGGCGACGTGTTTTCACACAAGGAAGACTTTAGCTCATTTGTAAAAAGTTGCCTGTTTTCTCGTAAGCTCCGTATTTTCCGTTCTCGTCATGACAAGTTTCACGTGATTTATTGATTGATGTATTCATTGATTTTTATTGAATAATTGATCGATTGATTGATGTGCCACAGCCGTTTTGTCCCTTTGCACTACAAAGTTTTCGAAGGCAAAGCAGGGTGTGCGGTATGCAAAATGCCAGATAAGTTACTAAGGCCCGTATTCACAAACGGAACTTACCCTTAACTTATGACTTAAATAGCCGGCCGATGCCTAACGCGTTTCATAGATAAATCTTGTACTTAAGGTAAACTTTAATCGACACTTGAGTGTCGGAAAGTAAAGTACAGCCATTAGCAACTTTAAGTGCGACTTTCGCTACTCTCGCCTAGCAAGCAATATGGCCGACTGCTACGGCAGCCTCGCCGACTTTGCCGATTTCGCCGGATGTGTGCACAATGTTACAGAGAATGAGGCTTACCGATACGCGCCGCCACTGCGGCCACGGCTTAGGGATCGACCCAATCCTATGTAAGTATAGAACGATGCACAATTTCCGTGGCGGTACCACTTTTCCAAGCAAGCGTTGCGACGGCTGTTGGAAATGCTGCCACTGACCCCAAAAGACAGTGAACGCGGTCACCCCGTGCCGCCGCTGCTCCAGGTTCCGATCGCACTGCAATTCTACGGCGCCGGAACCTTTCAGGTTGTCACCGGGGACCTCGTTAATGTTTGAAGAATTAATTAATTTAGTTATTGCACGAAACGCGCTCCAGGAGCACGGCGCGTTCTGCTGCGGAAAAGTTAGTTTTCTTTGTTTCCTTCGTCGGCACGGGTTGAAAACACACAACACACGCAAACACACACTCTAAGCACAAACACTGCACATTTTCAGCAAAAAAAAAAAAGGAAGAACGTCGGGACGGTGACACACACAACCACAGTGGCTGCGATGTAGCTGCGAGAACCAATGTGAACTTGTGGCCAGACGAGTTTGAGTAAAGCGCTAAAACCAAATAGTTCTTTGTATATTACTCCGCAGAATGCGCGTACAAGCACTGCAACCTTTATAACCGCATTTCTCTGCTGCAAAAATAATTTTTTCTGTATGATTGAACCGATCGCACACGCAAATTATTTACGTATCCTCGACACCAGACGATATACTTGGCCCGAAAAGTGTTACTTTCGAAAGTGATACTGAAGTGTCGTTTTTGAAGTACTCTCTTAAAACTTTCCTAACACTTGTAGTTTTCCCGCACTTATTGACGCCGTACTTAAGTTCCGTTTGGGAATACGGGCCTAAGTTACGTTTGCGCCAAGGTTTGCGCGCACGTACCTTTCCTCGGATCCTGAAAAAGGGCGGAATGTAACGTGCTTTACGTTCTTCGAAAAACACATTACTCCTACTTCAAAAACTGTAAATTCTACTGTGTCTACCGGAATGTTAAATCTAAAAAGTAAATGTAGATCCTTCCCACCTGCCTGCCCATCTAAAGCAAAAATTATGACACATACGCAAGGCAAGAATCAACTTTTGAAGTTTGAGCAAGAAGTATATGTTGTATATGTTACAGGAAGTTACTGTAAGTACGTATCTTCTCTGTAGTTAGTCTTGTATTAAGAACGTTAAACATTAATGTTGATAACGCATCGGGATTGCTATGCGCAATGTTTTGAGAGCGCATATTGTTGATGTACGTTTTTTTATTGCCACAGTAAGTCTGGACTTTATGCCACGCTGTATTATTCTTAATTTATGGTTTTCAGTCCATAAAACTAAATTCTTGTCAGAAATTTAGGTATAAATAGGAATACCTTTGTTTCAACGTGAAGTCGAAAACAATGTTGGTCATCATTCTGCATTTAGACTTCCCTGCACACCTGCGAAACTATATAATAATGCAAAAATCTATGGCACGTGGCCGGGTGTGCTTAGCCGGCTGCGAAATAAATATTAATCAAGAGCCAATGCTGTGGCAAAGTGACGAGCACGCAGATTACTAATTCTCGCAGGGAAACAAGGAGGAATGGCGGTATGCTTAAATTTCATTGACGTGCGAGTAGATATGAGTCCGCATTTGAAAACGCTTTAGATCTATAAAACCGTCATTGACCTAATGCACCCATCCAATTGACATGGCTGAATTCAGAGTGTGAACTACAGCGACACAAGCTATGGCTCGAGAAGGACAGGATACAGCGCTACTTGCAATTGAAAGTTTATTCAAAAGGTTGGAGACTATGGCCCGTATTCACAAATGGAACTGAATAGGGCGTCAATAAGTCCGGGAAAACTACAAGTATTAGGAAAGTTTAAGGAGAACACTTCAAAAACGACACTTAAGTATCACTTTAGACAGTAACACTTTTCGGCTCAAGTATGTCATCTGGTGTCGACGGTACGTAAATAATTTACGTGTACGATTGGTTCAATCGTAAAAAAATTTGCGGCAGATTACTGCGAATACAAATGTAACAGTGCTTGCACGCGCATTGTGCTGAGTAAAATGCAAATAACTATTTGGTTTTACTCAAACTCGTCTGGCCACAAGTTCACATTGGTTCGCGCAGCCACAGCGGTTTGTGTCGCCGTCCCAACTTTTTTTTATTGCTGAGAACGTGTGCTGTTTGTGCGTAGAGAGTGTGAGTGTGTATTGTGTGTTTTTAACCCGCGCGGACGATGGAAAAAAATAAAGCAAACTTTTCAGAAGAAGAACGCGCCATGCCCCTTGAGCTCGTTCCACGCATTAATTAAAATAATTAAACATTGATTGATTTATTATTGTGGTTTATTGGCGCAAGGGCCAGATGTGGCCAACGAGCGCCAAGGCGAAATAACTATTCTTAATAATTTAAACATTAACGAGGTCCCCGCTGACAACCTGAAAAGTTCCGGCGCCGTAGAATCGCTGCGCGATCAGAAGCTGGAGCAGCGGCGGCACGGGGTGACCGCGTTCGTTGTCTTTTGGCGCCAGTGGCAGCATTTCCAACAGCCGTAGCACCGCTTGCTTGGAAAAGCGGTACCGCCACGAAAATTCGGCGTCATTGTATACTTCCATGGGACACTGTCGATCCCTAAGCCGGGACCGTATGGCGGCGCGTATTGGTATACCTCCTCGTCCGTAATGTCGTGCACACGTCCGGCGAAATCGACAAAGTCGGCGAGGCTGCCGTAGCAGTCGGCCGTCTTTCTTACTAGGCGAGAGTAGCGAAAGTCGCACTCAAAGTTGCCAATGGCTGTACTTTACTTTCCGACACTCAAGTGTCGATTAAAGTTTACCTTAAGTACAAGATTTGTCTATGAAACGCGCTAAGCATCGACCGGCTACTTAAGTCGTAAGTTAAGGGCAAGTTCCGTTTGAGAGTACGGGCCTATATAACGCCTATATGTACTAAGTCGTCAAACATCATCAAATAGAGCAGCAACGTACATTCATCGTTTGGTGACCCTAGAGCACTGCACGGGCCGATTTTTGCGGCCCGGGCCCGGCCCGGGCCCGTTTTTACATTGGGCGGCCCACCCGAGGCCGATCAAAACGTTTATGGCGAGACCCGAGCCCGGCCCGGGCCCGGAAATAATCTACGTTACCTGCCCGGCCCGGCCCGCCACCCCTTTACCTTAAGCCCGAGCCCGGCCCGAGCCTGGCTCGAAACCGACCCGAACCCGGCCCGAGACCGAAAAATACATGTTTTTCAGAGTTGAGAAGCCCGACAATAACTAGCAGAAAGCCCGAGCCCGGCCCGGGCCCGCGTCAAAAAACCCGAGCCCGGCCCGGGCCCGGGTCAAAAAGCATCCGCCGTGCCCGAGCCCGGCCCGAGCCCGTGAAAAAACTGCTCTACCCGGCCCGACCCGGCCCACGGGCCGGGCCGGGCCGGGCCCGGGCTTTCGGGTAAGCCTGAGCCCGTGCAGTGCTCTAGGTGACCATTCTACATGTTTTACCTATTTCGCAGCTGTATCACGGCTGCCATCTATCCAAACAGCATCGCCAGCTGCGCCCACTTGTCGAACCATGAGCAAATATTGGCATAGAGTGTTCCATGGGCTTGATGTTCTGTTTGTTCTTTGGGATTCTTAGCAAATACGCATGTTATAAGTTGTGTTTTTAGTACTGACTTTTTACTGTTTCCTTTCTGTTGGAATTCTTAGCATAATTTCCTGCTATTATATGTGTATGTATGCCCAGTTTCTCGTAGTTCTTTTGTACTTGTGTATGTAATTGATACGTTCTTAACTCTTGTAATTCGTAAGGCTAAAATGCTGACTAACATCATGTTTTGTTAATTTATTAATCTGCAGTGCTGTAAAATGTTCAGGAAATTTAACTTAACTAGTGCTCTACGGCAGGATAAATTCAAGAGCAAAATAGAGCACTCATTTCAAGCACCCATTATTTTTGAAAAAGGAAAGAACCTAGGAGCGTGAAAAAAACCCCGGTATTATAGAAGGAAAACCTGGCTGCCCGTCATAAGTGTGTTCATAATGTGACTTCCTTTCGGTGCAGTGATACCAGTGGCACTGGTGGACGTGTGAGACTTGAAACCCATGATACCCTTGGTATTCGTCAGCGTGGCAAATAGGCTTGCCATACTTACGAATGCCAATGGTACTGTAGGTTTCATGCACACATTGGTTGTGGTTACACCTTATAATTGCATTTCTCGAACATGAAGGTTTACAGCAGTGCTTTGAATGACCACAATATTTCCTAATTTTCAGTATTTATGAATGCAAGAGTAATGGTAAAGATCATGTAAAAGTTATTTTACAGGCTATATGCCTTTAGATACACGCTTCTGATGACACAGCACCGACATGTGGTGGCGGGATGTAGGTCTTTATTTCAGATTTAAATATTTCCTTCCCGGCCTGGGCCTACATTGAGAGCCCATGCACTAGAGGGAAGTGAATTAAACTAAGAATGATAAACAGCAATATATCTTGTTCGTGGCACTAATTTGACAATCAGCAAGGTTCTTTCTGCATTCATTTCCAAATTTGTTATATATTTTATATGACTGGTTTCATTATTGTGAGAACAAATATTTGTTTATTGTCAACACAGTTGATGTCACCCATTTGCACACCATTCCTTTACAGGCTAAAAATTCAATGTAATAATGGGGTGTTTAAGCTTTTGCACACTCAGTCTTAAGGGACGCAAATGGTGGCATACAACAGAATGCACGAAAGAACAAAAAAAAATGCAAGTATGACAGGGGGCTTTGTAGGCAGATGCTTTGGTGTGCTATTTCTAAAACTACCTGCGGTCTGCCTGAATGCATTGTCTAACGCTTTGGTAGAATACATTGGCAGCCACTTGTTCAGGCAAAATGCTTCTCGAAACAACTTTTTAAAATTATTTCCAGTGACAGATTTGAAAAATCCTGCTGCATATAGTTTTGTATGCAGATTTTAAATATGTCAGTGGTTTTTGTGTTGCTGCTATATTTTTTTAGTTATGTCCTACACAGTGGCAAAGTATCTGCGGGCACTTTAATGTATATAACAGTTTCACAAGAATGATCGTGCTGTATCTTATTCAGGTCGTAGGCCGCAAAGTGCCGATATCTACCCAAACAGCATGTAAAATTACTGGAACTGCAAAAAATAGGACACTTTAAAAAATTTTGAAAGATATTGCAATTTCAAGTAGATATTAGCATTCTACATACCTTGAAGAGTATGTATGCCAAATTTCGTTAGTGTAGGACAATTTAATGTAAGTGCACAAAGTTGTTTGCATGGGATTGTGAAAAAATGATTTAAGTGTACTGAGCTTTACTTGCATAGTCCCACTAAGTTTCCATGTTTCGATAGATATCGGCACTTTGCCATCTACAAAGAGCCAAGTTAGCACAATGCTTTTTGTGAAAATTTAATACAGAAGAAAGCGCCCGCAAAGATCAGTATACATTGTGCCATTGTTTAAGACATAACTGAAGAAATGTAGCAGCTAAACAAAAATAACATATACGAAAATCGGCTTGAAGCACTCTCTAGTTGGCCTAATTTTCAAACCTCTAGCGCAAAAAATAAAAAAATAAACATTTCGAATAGCATCTCCCTTGAACACAAGATTTAATAAACAAAACGTGTCTCTTGCTATAGTCACCTATAACAGCGACACAAAGTTGAAGGCAAGTCCTCTTGTCTAAGCTACTCTGGGCCGTCTTCCCTTGGGCTGCTTGGGCTGAGTTTTCCTGCATTCCTAAGAAGTGCAATACTAAAGCTTTTGTGAATGTCCCCTAACAGGAGGAAAAAGAGTTCTCTGAAATGCAAATAAGACTATCACTTTGTTCAACATTTACAAGTTGAATCCATATCTTTGTATTGTGTGTTGTACTGAGTCTTTCAGCGGTGACTGCCTCTAATTATTGAAGATAACTGCTTCAATACAGTGCAGCAATCTTTGCGAACAAACATTTATAGCATTAGAATTGCAGTGCATAAGAATTTATGCTATGTAAGAAATAGACTAGTGCCAGTTCTGAGAAACACATCCCCAAAAGCAATGAGGGAATAGATTTTGGTTCCACACAGAATCGTACTACAGGGCTTACAAAAAGCTTTGTGGGAAAGTAATATCTGAAACAGCAAAGCATGCTCCACCAAGTATGGTGACAAATATTTCAGTGCTGGCAGTCTGAGTTCTCTTACAAACTAACCATACGTTCAGCACTCACTAGCTTCAATAATGTAATGTCCGCATTCTGCTGAAGTTTACTTGCTGAAATTATTATACTTTAATTGTTGTGATTCTGCTTAAGAAGACATTCGCAATTATCATCTGCTCCTGTTGTGTGGGAACACATACGTTGAGTAGATCACCAATGTTACCTTAAGGGACCCCAGAGAAAGGTAGAAATAAAAAACCGATATTCACACTTGGCTGCCTACAGTGCATTGTGTGGATGTTTTACTGTACAAAAGACAGCTGGTAGTAGATCATCACAAAGACACAAGAACTTAAAATTTGTGTTATGTGTCAGTCAACCTTCGGTGACCTCGTGTGTCCATAGAAACCCTCTTTTTCTGTATGTGCCAAGCCATAGGGAGGCTTTATGTCAATCAGTCATGCTTGCTAAGTTAAAAATCAGCACAAGAAAGACCACAATAACTTTATATGAGTGACACGCAAATGTGGCACCTAGTGTAACTTAATGCATTTACTGAGAGTAAATTACAGCTGGTAGCTAATCTTCTCTTACAGGGTGACTTGTGATGAGTAAAAGAAGCCTTCCTCACGTCTCTACTTTCTGTAGTGTCTTTCGGCTCTTCATGCACCATGTGTATTGTATTGTTACAGCTGCATGTGTCCAGCTGGGTACAGTTTAGCTATCACCTGGTCTGCTTCCTTCCTTGTCCTCATCATTCATGTGCTATATTTGTCCTAACAAAATACAGCTACCTGTGCTACATATTTTGCCATTGTGTTAGCTTTATGGCAAGTCTTGTATTAGTGCTTATTGCAATCAGTGAAATTGTTGGTGTCTTAAAAAACTTAGTCCTGAAAAAACATGTTTATGTCAACTTAAATAAAAAGTTTAGCTTAAATATTGCTGTTTTTTGTAATATTGTCGGTTAAGATTTTATGCACTGTTGCAGATTGTATGAAAGAATAAAATTGATACACAACTTTTTAATATGGTGTTTTTCAGATCAATTTTCAACTCAAGATAAGAAACCTGCATTAGTTGTGTGGGAAAAGTGCCAAAAAGAGTAACATAAGGTAAGACAGCTGTTTTTACTGTTAAATTGGATTATCAATTGCCAACCAGTTGCTGTCTGCATTTTGTAATACATGGATTATGTAATCTAAGTTGGAATATTGTTCTTATTGCACTTCATTATCTGGTTTTCATTTTTGCACCAGTGTAGCCCTTTGTTATATTTTATGTGTACTTTAGTTGCATAGGAGGTTAAATCATAAGTTCTAAATAAAAATACGTCTGAGAGAACAGTGAAATAAGTTTAGCTTAAGAACCTTTTGACATTATGAAATTATGACTTGTGTTGGGGTGAATTGAACTTTTGTATGAGTGACGTACTATTTTGGGGTGTCATTATGGTTCAGAGTGACATTGCAGTGTCATGAACATGCAGCTGCAAGGTGCCTATTGGGTGTTTCTTTAAAGCTGTTTGTCTTGGTCGGCCATTGATTCCAGTTTAATAGTAAAGAGAACTGTATTGTGTTCATGGTGATTCTCTGCTGACTGATACATTTGACCCTTCCAGAAGACAATAACAAAGAGTGATGGAATATTCAGTTTTGTTGCTAACCTGCCTTGTGCTTTTTGGCAGATTAGCTATGGATTCATTAATATTCCATGTAGTCTTTTCACGATAGTCACTTTGCACTGTCGGCAAAAGTTTTTGATTAATTTTGAAGAGTGGCTCGACACGGCCAGCCAAGAGTCGAATGACTTACATGGATTAGTTTACTCTGTTTGCAAGAGTCCTGCATCACGCACTAGGGGTAACGCGACACACACTAATGGAGTCATCAGACTCGTCAAGAATGATTACCTGACTCCTTCAGCAGTGGTCATGTGACCCTTTATCTTGAGTCGTCTGACTCATCTAGAATAGTTAACAGACTCACGCAGGAATAGTCATGTGACCCTTTATCTTGAGTCGTCTGACTCACCTAGAAAAATCAACAGACTCCCTCAGCAGTAGTCATGTGAGCCTTTATCTTGAGTCGTCTGACTCATCTAGAAGAGTTAACAGACTCCCTCAGCAGTAGTCTGGCAACCCTCTTGAGAGGGTGCAGGAGACTACTAGAAAAGAGTATGCAACACTACTGCGTGAGGAGTCAAGTAAACACCTTGTATACATCACAGATAGTCTTGGAACTCTCTGGCGAAAGAGAGTTCGGGTGTCTCCCCCAAAGTGTGTCATATATGTGACGAGTCCAGACTCTTCGAAAAGAGTAAGGGATACTCTTTTTTTTTTCTTAGTGTGTAGCAACACTATACGCCTCCCGGATTCAGACAAACGTTCGCAAGCAAGCAAGGCAGCATTGAACTTGCGAGCGTGCTTTCTCAGAAGCACATTGACAAGAACTGCATAGTATTGCATCCGATAGTGGCGTAAATGCTCCCCTTTTTTAGCGGGCGCTCTGAAGTGGTATTTATTGTGTTGCGCCCCGAATCGGCAGTGCGTATTCTTTGGGCGCTTCCCCCGATGCCACCCCCTTCATCAGCGGCCGCCTACCTGGCGACGCGGCCCGACACCGGCAGTGACGCGATGACAAAGAAGCTCACTTAAAAGCAACCCACCACAACCTCCACACTTCGTTAGACGCGGGGATTAGCGCGAAGGCCATTCTCCCGACCCTGGCAAGATGACCGTTAGAGGGCAAGAAACTAAGTCACCGACGTTCATGGAAGGAGTAATGAACCCCATGTTTCCGGATTGCTTCGTCCTTGCTTCGAAGGTGCAACATTAGAGGCGGAGTTCAGTGAACAATACGACCCCACTGATTGGCCGCATCAAGGTCATCTGATTCCCTAGTCGGGTCACCTAGGGAAGACGAATGTTTTATAAGGGGACACCTTGAGCGCAGTGGTGTGTCCTGACTTGTTCTGATATGTGCTCAGACATGTAGTGAGCTGAGACTTTCAAAGTGCTCCCCCTTGGAGTGGGCTTCCGTATTTGGAGTCAATGTAAATATGTAGAATAAACCCTTTTTTCCCTCGCTTTACTCCCGGACGTACTCATCCCTCTGGCTGGAGGATCACTGGCCTAAACGCTACCCGAGTCCCGACACTTGCTAATGATCAAATGACAGAGAGTAGTTTCTTTTTTTAGGTCGCAGCATGTAGCTGAATGATACTAACAAGCGATTTTTCAACAATCTTTAGTCACATCTACCATTCCTACACAATGGGAAATTGGGAAAATGCTACCACTCCTCAAACCAGGCATTAGACATTCCCCGACTAATTGTCGGCCTATCTTTACGAGTACTTGTTGCAAGCTACTAGAACACGTCATCTTCACCAACCTAGTTAACTTTCTCGAATCGAACTCATTCTTTACGTCAGCCCAATATGGATTTCGTAAATCATTTTCATGCGAGACCCAGCTTATATCGCTCACGCAACAATTACATCGCATTTTGGATCGTTAATCATGTGCCGATAGCATGTTTTTAGATTTAAGCAAGGCCTTCGACAAGATCTGTCATAAATTGCTACTGTACAAACTGACATAATAAATCTAGACAGCAATTTGCTTAATTGTATCGAATGATGTTTTATTAATCGCGTGGAATATGTAACAGCTAACGGTCATAACACGTCCCGTACTGTGGTACATTCGGGTGTACAACAAGGGTCAGTCCTTGAACCACTTTTTTATTCATTTACATTAACGACCCCACTTGCACTATTATTTCCAATATTCCGTTTCTTGCTGACGATTGCTTTATATTTCGCGAAATAACTAAGGATGATGACCGTTCCTGAGTGCATGACCACAATACCACAATTCATTGGTGCTGTACATGGCGAATGGATTTAAATGCTAACAAATGTAAAGTCATACGTATATCTAGAGGTTCTAACAGTCTTTTCACATACTACCTAAACAATGCCCTCCTTGAATCTGTCAATTATTATAAGTACTTGGGTATTCATATCACATATAACCTATCTTGGGCGCTTCACATGTAGTTCATCACTAATCATCATCATCATCATCATCATCATCATCATCATCAGCCTATATTTTATGTCCACTGCAGGACGAAGGCATCTCCCTGCGATCTCCAATTACCCCTGTCTTGCGCTAGCGTATTCCAACTTCATCATCCCATCTGGTTTTCTGCCGACCTCGACTGCGCTTCCCTTCTCTATCATCACTAATAATGCCACTCGAATGTTAAGGTACATACGTCGGAACTTTTCGAAAGCGCCATGTGTATTAAAATTATTACTTTATAAAACGTTAGTACGTTCCAAGCTTGAATACGATTGATTTGTGTAAGATCCCTACCATGAACACCTAATTACTCCGCTCGAACTCATACAGAATAACTCCGTTTGCTTCATTCTTTCTAATTATAAGCTTACTGCGAGTATACCATAATCCATTTATCTAGTTTTTTTCGCATGATAATCCTGCTGTATATCCTCATTATCCTGTGTCGTTTTCTTATTGCACCGTATAAACGGTGCAATAAATGCCCTTTGTTTGTTTGCACTACTGTGTTGTCGTTCCTTTGTCCCAAGAGCACATGTGAGACACCACATCTGACACCCAACGTGGGGCTCTTGGGGCATCGGACGATAATTTAATGTTTTGCTAGGTTCGAGACAATGTTTGTTTCAACGGAAGCGTAGTCCTAGCGTGGATTTTGAGCGCTAGCGTCGGCGGCGGTAGCTGTCACGTGTTTGAACTTTTCAACATGCTAAGCCTTTTCGCGAGTGTTTTGTTGAAGTACACTCGTCTGTACGAGAGCCACGAGGTCTGCATCCTGGGAGAGCGAGGCCAAGCGCCCGCGGAGCATTGGCAAGCCTGAAGCGAGTGAGTACGGAAGCCTCGTGGGTGGTCCGAATTTCTTTTATAAATAGCTTCTTCTATCTCGTTGACTTCGGAAGTCGCGGCTCAGGGAGCCGGGTGGCCGCGGGCCACGGGTGCGGCTACGGGCTGACTGGTATTGCGGCCTGGCACTGGCGCTCCGACACCGTCTGGGACGGTGGGCGCCGTCAACTTGGATGCTGTGTGCACCGAGCGGGGTAGGACCACCTCAAAGAGCTAACGTCTCCTCGCGGATGCCTGTTGTGCCCATTTTGAGTGATGCTTTTTGGATGCCGGTTGTTGTAAAGTAGCGACGCATTAGGCCTAAGGCTTTACAAAGCCGTCTGTCGCACGTTGAGGGACACAACCTGGTGGACCGTGGTGTTGAGGTGTCGCACATTGCTTCCCTCATTAGTTCGCCTTGCACGAATTGAAATTACTCGTTCGACTCAAGAAAGTATCTTTGTTCACGTGGACTTGGCATCTGAAATGCCGCCCGAAATTTTGCTACCCGAATCGAACATCGTACCACGTGGGCGATGCGTATGCCGAATTCCTCTCCCTTGCACTAGTGTTTGTCGAGTGCGGTGAGTGTACGCAGCGTGAACGGAGTCACCCCTGGTTTGCTGTCACCTGCACATCGTCAGCGCTGCTGCCCCGGACTACAATCGAGCTACCCTAGGCGATCCAGATGCATGTGGCCAGTTTGGCGCAACGATTTCGGCAGCCGCCTGTGTCCGACTCGCTACCCTCGGCGTCTGGGAAATGAGCCGGCAGTAGCTACAGCGGCTCTCGCCGGCAGGGCGCGTCGGCGCGAGCTGCGCTTGCAAGTGCCGACTTCTGCGTCGCCGTTTCCGGAGTCCTGGGCTGGAGTCATGCCATCGAATCTGCAGAGGTGTCAACGGACGCCAGCGGTGAACCCCAGAGACAATGTCAGCTCGCATGCTGCGGACAACGTGTGGACATTTCCTCGGCGCAGCCACTGTCGCATGTACTAACTTTTGTTCGCGACGCGCGCTTTGATAGACCTTGTGACATGTTTCGCCGGAGTATGTGTAGTGATTTAAGGTTGGGGGGATGTGGGGATGCGCGACTCTCACGCGTCTCCTGATGTTGTTTTCCCCGCATAGCTCGCGTCTTCTGTAATCCGGCTTCTCCGCGTGGCTAAGCGCTGGTGGTGGTCGTGGTGGTTACGGCGCATTGCGAGAGATGGCGCGAGTGCCGCGATGCTAACGCCACCGAACGGCGGGGTGACTTGGGAGAAAAAGGTCGAAGGCGCTGACTGTTGGGGTTGGGGTCGGTGAGCGATGCGGACGTCCCGCGCGTGCGCCGATCCACGCTTCGCGAGACCGTCTCGCGTGGCTAGGAGGAAGGCACTGGTATGGACGAACACGGATCGTTCGAACGCGCCACCGTTCGCGTGACCGTACACGTGAACGACTAGGCGATGGTGTCATAGCGTGGGGCGAACATATTCGCTCGCTATAGGCTCCGTACAGTCGAGTTTGCGGCTACTCTGGCGCCATCTGGCGCAGCGACGCAACAGTGTTGGGAAGTGGGCGCCGCAGCTCGGCCGGCTCGATGAGTATTCTTTCCCGCGCGCTACATTTCGTCTCGGCCACGGTTGAAGCCGTTTTGCTTTGTTCACCTGCCTCCTTATTTTTTTTATACGTCTTGCGACGGTGCAATGGCATGCGCTTCATCGGCAAGCGTCGGAGGTGAAAAAAAAAAAAAGGCAAGTGGAACCGGCGATACTGCTGCGTAAAGGGCTGTCACAACCACGAAGGCCAGCCCGGGATAAAGTTGTACAGGTTTCCTGGCAAGTCTTATGAGATCGAACGGCGAAAGAAATGGATCGCAGCTGTGAGGAGAGTAAAGTAAGTCAGCTTCTTTGACATTTGTGAGAAGGTTTTGTTCTTTAAAGCGTGCTACACATGCGCGTTTCACAGCTCGTTGTGCGACGCCAGCGGCCATGGCCAGCTGCTGAACATTTAAAAGAAATTTGTCACGACTTTCCTGATTTGACGACTGCTTGCCGTTGTCTTAGCATTCGGTATGATCAGCATAGCACTGGCATGTGCGATGAGTAATATTTTATGCCAAGGGAGCCTATTTTGTGCTGGCGAGCACTAATTAGACGATCCTCGTTTCGGCCGCTGGCGCTTGAGAGGCGCGGTTTCACATGGTGCGATTTTTCTTGTGGTATACATTTGCGATGTATCATTGTAAAAGCAAAGTGTGTATGCAAGGAAAGGAATTCGCAAGCGAAATCGTATCTTGTGAAAGGGGCCTAATGAGCCTCGATCATTGTACATGATGAAAAACGAACATTCGCGTCATGTAAATTAAGATCGCCTAGTTAATAAATCTCGTTTATCAGCGCAGCAGGTGGCTCCGACTGGGTCCCAAACGAGTCAACGAGGATAGCATGGTCACTGCCACACGATCCAACCATCCGAATCGTTTAGCTCACTCGACATGACTGTGCTGACGACAGCCTACGAGTGAGCGTGTAGCTGCACGCGGTCCAGATCGAGCTGTATGACAATCTAAAGTAACAGTGTGACAGGGACATCAAATGATAGGCCGCGGCGTACAACGCGCCGGAGCGAAATGAGGCATGCATTGCCAACAGTTAGGCGTCGATTAAAAATCCGTCAACTACAACGTTTTCAGGGTGCCAGTTTAGTGACTTCAATTTTAGTATAACAGTAAGCTTTACTCACGTGAAGGATGACGTCGTATACTTGCTTTCCCTGTTGCGAACGGCACTTCGCGTGAACGTCCACGCCGTCCACTTCTTTCACACAAGCAACATGCGAAGCAGCGTAGAGCTTGTCTCCGCTGGTTAACGCTGCACCGTGAAAGTAATCGTCTATTCCTTTAATAGGCCTGAACCCCACAAAAACTATTTGTGACATCACAGAGGGCCACGCTTGTACTTTCACGTACACACACGTACAAAAAAAAAAAAAGGAAGACGGATCGCGGATATACGCGCGGCTTCCGGAGGCCTGTATACGTAGTTCCAAAATCTCGCTGTCGTCCCCCCTTCCCAGTTTCGCGCCGCCGCCACATGCGACGCTGAGCATCGCGCCACCGCTGCTGCGCAGCAGCGCCGCCTGTTCACTGTACGGAGCCTATCCGGTCGCGGTGAGTCGGATTTCCTTGATTTGTCGTGCGCCCATGTGAATGTTCTGTTGGTAGTAATTCGGCTAGCGTGTATTAGTGTATGAAAGGTGCAATAAATGCCCTTTTGATTTTCTGCACTACTGCGTTGTCATTCCTTTGTCCCAAGAGTGCGTCTGAGACCCCACAACTTGTATTGTTTAATTGAAAATCTAAAGGTATCTAGCTGTAGGGACCCTGACGGTATTAATTCGAAGTTTTATTGCGATAGCAATTATATGGACACTTCAACCGTATTTCTGCCGTCGGCGTCGCCGTCGTCGTCGCTGTCAGGTTCCCTATAGATAAAATCTTCGCCGCGCGCCGTATGCCCGAGCGGAAGCGTGCGGGGACGCGCGCTATCACGGAGAGCGAACGCACTCAATCTCCCACGCGCAAGCAAGGAAGCGGTAAGCCAGCGCCGGAGGGAGCTGGGGGGGGGGGGGGGGGCGCACTTCTACTCTGCCAGCAACCGCGCTCGTCGCTCGCTCGCACCGTCGCTTATCTCCACACGGCTCTGACCTTTATGCGCCGTGCATTCGCCGCTCAGTTTCCGTTGAAGCGATAGACCGCACGTACCTTCGCCCGCTGCTTGCTGCCAGCGTTTTGACAGTCGTTGTCTGCAGTCATTCAGTGTGATCTATTCATGTTTGTTTGTGCGCGCTCACACCACGCTTGTTCATTCAGTTAGTAATAGTCGGGCCACATTTTCCAACGCACGCTACACATGCAATGCTGCCCGGATCGGCAGTGCAGCGCTACAGGTGTGTCCCTTCGCACGCGCTGCCCACGGGAAGCGCTTCTCATCAACACCACCGTTTCACAGGCGCCTTCTCGTGGTCATCGAGTCTCTCTTCATGTCGGTCTACTTACGGCGCAGCACACCTGCTTACTTAATCAGCTCATGTTTACTACAATTCATATTGCTCCCAAAGCCGCTCACCTTACTTCGTATGACATTGCTGTGTTGCTATCGCATTCATTGCTTCGCCCTTAGGGCGAAACTGGGACATTTTTTGAAATGAACATCAGTGTATTCGTCATTGTTTTTTTTGCGAGGTTTTCTCACAGTCATTGCAATGTGGCGCCATACCAAGTTATTGGATGGTGGGGAGAGCGGTTGATTTGCATATATCAGGTGTTTCTCATTCTCTACTAAACTACAGACCGATATCATTGAACTGTACACCTTTAGCCTCATGGAACACGTCATCTATTCACATGTGGTATGTTTTCCTGAATCCAACTCATTTTTCTCTACGTGTCAACATGCGTTTAGAAAATGTATTTCTTGTGAAACGCAGCTTTTGTTGTTTACAAACGACTTATTTAACGCTCTTGATAACGGTTTCGTTGTCGACTGTAGTTTTCTAGATTTCGCTAAGGCATATGATTCCGTCTCACATCAGCTACTCTTTCTTAAACTTGATATGTTGAAACGCGATGCCAATTTCCTAGGTTGGATTAAATGCTTTCTTTTTAACGGCTGTCAATATGTTTCGCCTAACGGTCATAGTTCTTCTCTCGCTTTAGTAACATCGGGGATGCCTCAGGTACGGTGGCTAGATGGGTAGGTGTGCCGACAGGCGCGTCTGGAGCGTAGTTCACCGCTTCTCCGCGTCATCACGGAAAATTGGCGCTGCGGTCAGTAGAACGGTTCAGCAACGCGCGTCGTCTGCTACAGGGGGTCGTCAGTCGTCTGTTCGTGACAGTTTCAAAGGTGAAGAGCTTCGCGTCTCTCGTACTGTTTGCAAGTTCCTAAGCGATGTGGAATGTTCCAGGTCGGAAAAATGAGCGGCGAGATTAGCGGCGGCATTGCTCCAACAAAGAAGAGCACCAAGGAGACTTACTGCTTCGCTCCGAACTGCAAGTCGGGTTTGAGGCTCTAAATTTGTGAGAAAGACGGCGGAAATGTTCCGCTGTCTGACAGCGGAAATGTTCGCCCCGGGCTGCTCACTAGCTTGCTCAGTATCGGCGACGTTAATAAGCAAGCCGTACACCGAAATGGGTACGTAGATGAGCTCCTCGACACAGTGGCGTACCAACCATTTCTCGAGTGGGGGGGCAAACCGCAAGAAATCTGACCTTGCTACCTCTCTCTCTCTCTCTCTCTCTCTCTATATATATATATATATATATATATATATATACATATATATATCAGTGAAGTAAAGAGTAACAGGAGCCGGCACAGAAGTAGTTCAAAAAATATAAGCACGTAGGAAAAACATAACAGGAGTTTACTGACGTTTCCGGCCTTCATTAAGAGTCTTCAATATATATATATATATATATATATATATATATATATATATATGTTGCGAATTACTATTACAGTAAGCGAAAGAGCCTAGAATTGCGTCTATCAGTTATTTTTATATTTAAGAGCCATCGAACTATTTATCAATCACACATGGTGAACCATGGCGGCCCGAAAAGTTATTTGGATTTGCATTCATTTCTTGTAATTATATAAAATTTCAAGATGATGCAGCGACAAAGGACAATGAGTAGAGGTCTCGGATTCCGCCAAGTATATATAGCTGCAGTACAGCGCACATAAAAAATGCACATCTGTTACAGCCAATTTTACTAATTAAACAAAGAATTGTACTTGGTTTCGAAATCTAAATCATAAGTGTTTCTCTAGTTTAGGTAATAGTATTGTCGAGGGTATACGCAACGAAGTACAATCAACATATACTACTTGCAATATCCACTAGAAAAAGAAGACAGCAGATGTGTGCGACCTTCGAGAATTATAACCCGGTTTCCAGCGAAGCTGTTTCTTTCAAACAGTTGCGATAAAACTTTCAATTTCTTGTAATTACATCGCATACATTAAATAGTTGCCCGTATATGACTGTTCCGTTTGAAACTTTCGTCCCCGTGTAATGCTTTGGAGCACTTCTTGTTGGGAATTTTTGAAAGCCAGTAAATCATCCACACATGTTACTTCGCCATAACATTTACCATGGTGTCCTCCCTCCTTCCATTTCTGCCTGCCCCCCGTCTTCCTTACTCAATTTCCGTTAGATTTGATACCGGTTGAGTTCACAGTCCTTCGAGAGCAATAGAATAAATTCTTTGTTCGCAGAACACCTTCACAAAGCTCCGGATCGCTTGCATGCTTAATTTACTGGAAATGTCATACTTAGACCCCTGTCTTTGAAGTTTACCTACATATTGTCAATAACGTACGCGTCCTTAATTTTGGTAAGTATAAACAAAATGTCTTGTTTAGTTCACCGAGGACATCGCTGAAACCAAGTCTGAACGTATTATGTGGCCTGAAAATAGGGACACAAACAGACGGCTCAATAACTATTTCCAACGCTTCTAACTGGACCAGGAATGTAACAATTTTGTCGCACCTTGCAGTTGCCATGCCCCACTTCCTTTTCCAGAAAATATAGACCTGTTGTAACCTACAGCTATGTCGGGACAGTGGGAAGCATAGCTGATAGCTGTCATGTCATGAGCTCTAACACTTGGATAAGAAATGTTTTACAAACGCTGTGTTTGATCCAACCGCATTTAACTTCGCGCAGAGAGTTTCCATAGCATACCACCATTGTTCACTAAATTTGGTCTTGATGGCTTTTATAGTTCTGCCAGGGCAGCCGGATCAATTCTATCCACTCCTTAGACATGCTCATAACACTCTAGAGTGCTTATACGTAATTTATTGGGAAAGCCACCGTTACCCATCCACTCTGAACTTCACCTACACATCACCTATTAACTTGTCCTTACAGTCACCAAACACAATGAAGCTGCCACTTTGAGTTCGGTGAGGACACCAGGCGAACCTAGTATACCTCGCCAGACAATGTAAAAAGAAATAAAATATGAGGGCACTATAATTATTGGTAAGGCCTCTAAATAAGCCAGAAACGTGAAAATACACAACCCATTGCACTTAAAAACCTGTCTATTCGTTCAATGTATAAAATATCTGAAACGCAGAGTTCTTTTGGGACATTGGGAAACCTAGCAGCAGCATGATACTTTCGAACACTTGGTTACAATTTTTTAAAATCTGTATTTGATCAACGAGCATTTACAATTTTTTTAAATCTGTATTTGATCAACAAGCATTTACCATCGCACATAAAGTAGGCGTTTTGTTTCACTTATATTCACAAAATTTCATCTCAGTTGTATTTGTCATTATGCCAGCACAGCCGTCTTAGTTTTACACCACACATAAAACAGACTAATAACGAAATGGACCAGTTGCATACGCATTGTACTGGAAAATGCACATTTAACCCACACATTTGGAACATTGCCTACATATTACGCATACCATCACCCTAATTATCCGCAGATGTAAACAAGATACCTTCTTTAGCTCACAGAGGACAGTGGAGAAACAAACTAAGAATGTCGTATGATGCACGAAAACACATGGAAAAACGAGGGTTCAGTAATTATCTGCATCACTTGCTTTAAAGCACGAAAGTGAAAGTTTCGCAACGCACTGCGCTTAAAATTTTCTCTATTTTGGCGGAATTTCGACCGTTTCTCGTGCTCCTGCTTTAGGAGTCCGGGAAACATTTCAATTAGCAACAACATGACACCCTGGAACGCTTAAATTAGTAATTTTCTACAAAGGCTGTAAAGAACCTACACAGAATAAACATTTAACGCTCGTCACTCAGAACATTTCTCCGTACGGCGAATAAATAACTCCGTATAGTACTCCGCACAGTTTACATAGAATACCGCGGGAAAACACCTGAATGCCGTGTATAACGCATATAAATTGGGAGAGACTATTCAGTAACTGTCTTCGGGAGCACAGAAGCAACCTACACAGTGCAAAATTTCGATACACGCCACCAAAAAGTAGCCCTAATTTTTTCACACTATGACACATCTGCGGTTTTGCTGCTGTCGGGAAGCAAGTAATAGTGCAGCTCTTATTTGGAAACAGACTGAAAATGAAATCGACAAGGTGAGAAGCGACACAAGCCTTTAGAAAAAATTAAAGTCAGTGTTCTATTGGTATTGAAATGACCTTCGACCAAGGTCATTTTCACGAACATGTCTACAATAAGTCGTGATCACACAATGAAATTCTACAAATATACCTGTAAGAGGTTTGATTATATTTTTGATGGTGATAAGATACTGAGACTGCAACGATGGGTAGACTATTTCTGGACAGAGATTAAATAGTTCCAGCATTTGATAACCCAACGATTTCGTGTAAGGCACATCAGTCGTTGGGCGCGGCTGATTAAAATTGTTTATACGGACTTACCGTTCGCCAGCAGGGTAAATATGGCAAGCTTATTGTGTTTTCAAATACAGACTTATCGGCCCCCAAAGCTAGGCATGATGCAAGTAGCGCAAGCTGACATTTGTTAGGGTGGGAACAGCCCAGCGCCAGGCCTTCTCCGCAACGCGAGCAGGTATGGCGAATCCCGCGCGTCGTCCGCTACAGCGTGTCGCGAGGAGGCACAAAAGACAGTCCTCGCTGCCCAAGCAGGGGATACGCAGTAAATAAAAGCATTACATACGTGACCACTCTATTTAGAAAGAAAATTTAGCTTCTGCTGTGGTTTTCTTGGGCTCTCCAGCGTGCAGCAAAAAGTGCCCGCTTTCAAAAGTGGGGAGGGGGGGGGGGGGCAAATGGCATACTTTGGCCCCCACTTTTGAGAGCGGGGGGGGGGGGGCAAGTGCCCCCCTTGCCCCCCCCCCCCCCCCCCCCGGTAGATACGCCTATGCCTCGACATTAGAAATTTGCAAGCTGCACAAGAGGTGCTCAGCTCCTGCGACATCGAGCACCACTGCGCTACTACAGGGAAAAGAAAAGTGACTCTAGGCTTATGTTCTATATAGCAGGCTATGTAGGAAGAAAGTT